>NC_056728.1:1199894444-1200169444 GCF_019279795.1 Protopterus annectens
AGTGTATAGCAATACTTGGCAGGCCAAATTCTCTCTTAGGAAGTTAAATATTTGAGCTACAGTAAGCTATGCTGTTTCTAGAGCATGAAGGTGTGGTGGGTTATAACATGGACTTTAATACATGTAGACTATTGTTTCTCTGTGTTTCCTGAAAGACAGATTGCAGTCCTGTAGTAATCTTACATATATTTGGTTATGAACATATGGCAATAGATTATCAAGGGCATACTTAAGTTTTTTTTCACCACTCAGTCCTTGTAGTGAGACAAAAATAATGACTGTTGATTTCTTAGAATTTATGAAGAGTGTATTATTTTGTGTCCATTGCCACAACTTGGTAAGCCTGCAATATGCTGTACTTTGCTTTGCAAAATAGATGTGTAATTGACTTGAGTTAAAGAGGGCACTGTCCTTTGCATACATTACACTGTTTTGGTCAGGAAGACTAGTTTTAGACAGTTAACAAACACAGAAAATAAAAGTGGTTCCATCACTGAACATTGGCTACCCATTTGACTATGGCACTAATCTCAGATATAGTTTCATGAAAAGTGCTTTTTGAAAGGTAGCTCTTTAACCATCATATTCTGTTACAGATAAAGTTAAGTTTTTGGAGTTAATTCAAAGGAACAGACTGGTTAATGATCTCAAATTCCCAGATCATATCAACAAAAGTGCCTTTTGTAAAGTAACCATTATTCAAGTCATTGTAAACTCCATTTATTACCATACAGAGTGTTGTGATGATACTGGATTTTTCAAGAAATGCACAATGTGAGCCAGACAGAAGACTAGATTTATGTGATCAAAATGGGTGCATATACTAACTTCTCAACTTATTCAAAAACTAACTCTAGATTCAAACACTCTTCTATTCTTCCATCTAACCCCCTTGCAGCAATAACCTATTCTTCTGTACCTCTCAACCTATTTACTCCCAGTCATTTATCTCCCCTCTATCATCTCTGTTTTTTTCATTTCTTCTTCTTCCATCCCTTATCTCAGTCAGCCTGCCTTATTGGAATAAGATTTGAAGAACAATAGAGATGATAGAGGGGAGGTAAATGATGGAAGTTTTTTTTTCTCAGTTATTTTTCTTAAACCTTATTGTGCATTACATGAAATATTGTAACATTTTACACTTTTATCTCATTTGTAAAAACTGAGCCAGAAATTGGTCTCCTTTGATCAGGACTCTACCCTAATTAATAAATGTAACAAATAAATGCATACATACATACATACATATTTACATACATATATAAATATATAAATACACACATGTATTTCCTATATGCTTAAAGACTGTTACAGGCTCACTGTATTTCTCGTCAAAAAAAAATCATTTCACATTCATAAAAGGGGCCCTCTTACTAATTTTGGAGTCTGTTCTACACGTCATATCCTAATCAGATATGTTTTGTTATATTTAAGCCTATGTATTGCTAGACACTGAACTTAGAGTAGTCCTGAGTTGACTCTCGCAGCTTCCATTTGCCTACTGCTTGACTCTGGCCAAGTCACTTAATCAATCATTTTTCCAAGGTGACCTCTAAAAAGGAATGTCTGTCCACTGGACTTCCCCAGTGACCATTCTTTTTATAAACTACAGATATTAATAAACAAACTCTACTACTTCAGGGTTTACAAGACTGAAATAAAAGGACATCACTGCCAGGTTCTGGCAAAAGCAAACTATCTCCTTATGTAATTGTGGACTGCATCAATGTCTCTTATAAAAGCATTGACCTTAAATACTGGACATCACTGAAAGCCTTTCTATTCATATCTTTCTATTTGAGAGCTCTGTGCTTGAAACACATGCTACTCATGCCTTTATGCTTTTAATATCACAAAATTCGCACTAAACTCATGCTGCTCGTCTATTGTTTTCCTGGCCGTTACAACATGGAACAAAACTTACATTACGTTTCACTACCTTCCAGTATTTTTTATAGTTCAAAAGTCCCTTACAATCTAAGCCACATAGCTTTCTACCTGCAATGGGAGTTATGGAGCTACTTACCTTATAAAACTCTCTGGGGTATCATGCTGAGCCACATGGAACAATTGCATAGAAAAAGAGACAAATGTACAAAGCACAGCTCCCTATTAAACTTTTGGCACTCGTAATTCTGACTGTCAACATACCCCCCAAAAAATGCAGCAGAACAGTGAATATTGAACATTGCTTTTTTCCTATAAAGGGGGGCAAGCCCCCACACCCTCTGAACTTATATGTACTAGCTCCAAGATCACCATACCTTGGAAAAAAAGGGAATATTCTGAGATATAGCCATTTTGGACATAGTATATATGTAAGTCTGTTTGTTTTCTCCATTTAGTCTCTGTATTAATGGACTCACTGAAGCAGGATCTGACATTTCAAATGGTTACCAGAAAACACCGTTTTTTTATGATCCACTAGCAAGAAAAGAGATAACACAGGTTATTTATAAAATATTTAGTGGATGATATGGCATTTATAGTAATACTGGGCCTGGATTTAAGCCCATTAAGAGTGGTTTCAGGATTCACAACTCAGCACTTGTGTTAATGAGACAATGTTAAGATAGCCCCTGAGTCTTTAAGGTAGACTGAGATAGCATTAAAGAAGCCCCCAAGTCTTTATGGTGTACTGAGACAATGTTAAATAAGCCCCCAAGTCATTAAGGTAGAGAGTGCTTAAAAGTAAGTTCTTTATGTATAACATAAGGCAATCACAACACACATCTAAAAGGCTTTTATTTTGTTTGTTTGCATATTTGTTTGTTTATTTATAGGTTCATAGGTAGGTACTAGGCTATTGGCCCTAGGACCTATACAAGCCTAGCCAAAAAGGCACCCTGGCTTTCACCACCAAAGAAGATTATTTACCTGTGCCCCTGTTGAGCAGAGCCACAGAGATGATCCCCGGGGTGAATTTCCTTTTTTTCAGGTGAAAGCGCTTGATATCATATGTTTTTTGTCTTTTATTTTGAATAAATTTGGCAGTGAGCTACAGTTGAACTGGTTCGCCTTTCTCCTTTGCTCTGGATTTTGATATTCATGAATTTCCTTTTTCCTATCAAATCATCAAGATTTTTCTTGAAGAGAGCTAGTGAGGAGCTTTGCTTGATAAAGATAGGTAGTTTGTTCCAGAGCATGGAAAGTCTCTGGGACAGGAATCTATCTCTTCAGCATGTCCTGTTTAATGTAGTGAAAAGTTTTAGGTCCCTAGAGCATGTAGCTCGGAGGGATTGGGATCTTCTTAGGTGGAGCATGTCCAACAGCTCAGGGTTTGACATAGCTTTGTATGTTAGGCCGAGATCGCCTCTGAGTAGGCAATATGAGACGGAGTAAAGCTGGAGTTTTTTGAGATGGTCTGCATAGGGCATCTGTTTGAGGCCAGTAATCCTCTTTGGGAGGTATTTCTGTGGCCTTTTCAGTTGTTGCAGATGTCTTGTGAGGTACATACCAAAAGGGCATTGTACTCTATAATGGGTCTGATGAGTGACGAGTAGATGGGAACAATGACCTCTTTTTTCCTGGATGAGAAACCTTTTGTGATGAGGTGTGCCACGTAGAAGGATTTCCTGACTACTGTGGCAATGTGTTTATCAAAGGAGAAGTTGTTGTCTACCTGTGTCCCAAGTTCTCTTATCACACTTTCAGTGTTAAGTAGACTACCACCAATTTGGTAGCTCATGGGTACAAAGTTTTTACCAAAGGGGATGACAATGCACTTTTTGGCATTAAGCTTGAAGCCATGGCACTGACTCCAGGCATCTGTCTCCATGAGGCCCTTCTGTAGGATGTCCACATAACTTGGTGACTCAACTATGGCTCCTAGTTTGCTGTCATCTGCGAACTTTGTTAGCCAAAGGCCATCTGTGCTAGCCTGTACTTCAGAAAAGTAGATGCCAAACAGGAGGGGACCCAGGACTGATCCTTGTGGTACTCCACTTGTCACTGGTCTGGAGTCGGATTTTGAATCTGCTACTTTCACAGTGTGGGTTCTGTAGGTGAGCCAGTTGAGAACCCATCTTGTGACATAGGGATTTATACCTAGTTTTGTGAGTTTATTTATAATTTCATGGTGGGGGATGGTTTCAAAAGCCTTGGTGAGATCTAGATAGGCTGTGTGAACCACCTTACCCTCATCTATGGCTTTGGCGACTGCTTCAAAGAAGTCAGTCAGGTTTAGGAGACATGATCTGCCTTTTACAAACCCAAACTGGATGGGGTCCAGAGTTTGGAGGTTACCAATGTCTTTGTTTATAAGTTCCATGATGATATGTTCCATGGCCTTGCAGACTAGGCTCGTTAGGCTAATGGAGAGGTAGTTCCTGGGGTCCGTGGTGGCTCCCCCTTTGTGGAGTGGGATAACAGTCACTGTCCGCCATTAAGTGGGCACAAAGCCTGAGGTGAGGCTATGATTGAACATGGTGCTTAGATGGGGTGCCAGTTCATTCTGTAGTTCATGTAGAACGCAGCCTAGGATGTTGTCAGGTACCATAGATGCTGTGTTCTTAGCTTTGGAGAGTGAATTTTTTACCTGTGCAACCATGATTTCAGGAACTTCGCATTCCTCCAGTATAGAAACGTGCCCTTTAGGGGGTGAGGGGGAGTAAAGATAGCACTGAACCTATCTGCCAGGATGTTGGCAATATCAGTTGGTTCTGTATATTTAGTGCCATTGTGCTGTAACACAGAGTAGATCTGAGTGCTGCCATTGAGATTCTTGACATAGCTATAGAATGTTTTGTGGTTGTCTTTAGAATCAGTGGCTATTTTGTTTTCATAACTAGCTTTGGAGGATTTTATGAGGGATCTTAGCTTCTTACTGAGATTGACCAGGGAGTTCTTCCAGACATGGGATTTTACTCTTTTTTGCAACAGTTTCTTTCTTCTATTGTAGAGTTTATTTATGACAGGAGACCACCAGATTGGCTTCCTATTTTTGGAGGATAACATCTTGATTCTGTTTGGGATGGCACAATTCATGCACTCATATAGGTGCTTATAAAGTGCCTTTGTGTAGGATTCAGCAGTTGTATCTCTATTGTCTGGCATCAGGGGTGTCGTGAAGTTTGCCACTTCTGTCTTAAGAAGCATGAAGTTGGCTTTGGATAAATTTTTTTACTGTGGTTTCCCTAATGGGGGTGGTGGTGGTGGGATGTGGATGCCTAGGCTGATTAGCTTGTGGTTGGATCTGACCAACGAGGAGATGACCTCTGGTGTGGAACACCGGTCGCCCATGTTGGTAATGACCAGGTACAGGATATTGCTGCCCCTGGTGGAGGTGCGGATAAGTTGATCTGGGGCATTTGAATTTATGAATTCCAAAAAATGTTGAGCAAAAGAGTAAGTGCACGAGTAGTTTTCCCAGTTGATGGTGGGGTAGTTGAAATCTCCCAGTATTAGGTTGTTGGGTTGTACCTTAATATTTTCCAGTGTTTCAAGAAATGTGGAGTGGGACTCCTGGGGCATGGTGGGGGATCTGTAGCAAGTAACAATTTGGATTGCGGTCTTCCCCAGAGTTAGTTGCACTTGGATAATCTCGGATGCGTTATGCTTGGTAACTAGTCTGGAGGTGTGGGTATCTTTGATGAATATGGACACACCTCCACATTTAGTGTTTCGGTCCAGGTTAGGTGGCCAAAATGTGTGGTATGAATTTTAGCCCAGTAATGCTGGGGTGCTCTCTGGAGCCTTGAACCAGGTCTCAGTTACTGCACAGATGTCAATGTTCTTCATTTTTAGGTGTGCCTCGAGCGAGTGCATTTTGAGGTTTAGACTTCTAGCATTGAGTAGCATTACCGTCAGATTTTGCTTGCATGTACCTGTTACAGTGGTGGATTTGTCTTTTGAACCTTGGCTAAAAAAGGTACTATAGGGGTGGCAAGAGCCTTGGCCAGTATCTGGAATACCAAAGTGACAGGTGCAGGCCATCTCTCGCAAAGCATCGTGGTCTGTCAATCATTTCATCCTAGGCAGACAGATACTGGATCCCCTTAGAATGACATCAGAAGCTTAGCCAATTGTTGAAGTCAATCATTTTGTCCTTGTACTGTGGTATCATTCTGGGTGATGGCAGGATGCTGCTCAGGGCTAGGGTCATACCTGCCTGAGCTACAAGATCGGAGAGTTCCTCCATGTCTCTTTTCATGTAGTCCAGGGAGGTACATCTCAGGTCATTCACGCCAACATGGACAATGACAGAGTCATATTTGTACTTGTTGTGAAGTGACTTGAGTGCATGTGTTATGAGGTGGATCCTGGTACCCAACAGGCAGCTGACTGTAACTTTCTCCTTATTCAGCCTGGTAAGTGGGACATCAGTGTGCCTGACTATAGAGTCTCCTATGACTAAAGTGTTTGGTACATTGTTTTGCCTTAGGGGCTGTTTTTGGGTGCACATTGATGCTGTGAGCTATGTGTCGTATTAGTAGTAATTGGCGTTCACTTGTGTATCAGCTTCGGAGGTCTTTGTTTCTTGGGTAGGTTAATGTTAAGGGCCTCCACATATTTGGGTTTTGTGTTAGTATGTGTGGGTGTTGATGGTGTGGGTTCTGTAGGGCTATGTGTTGCTTGAGGTGTAGTGCAGATGTTCACCTTCTCCTCTTGACTGTCTAGTATGGTCTTGGCTGGAGAGAGCTTTGTTTCTAGTTTATCTATGTAATTGCATCTCTCGCAAATTGTAGTATTTGTTGGTAGGAGGAGAGGGCTGTGTGTGTACATGAGGCAAATGCTACATTGCCCCAGTATGCCCAGATTCACTGGGTGGACAGGAGGAATCACCGGTAGCTGAACCTTGGACATGCCTGTTATGGTGTTTTATAGCAGAGTACAAGAGCTGTTTTTCCTTACTTTGGCAAGGTACTTGCAGCTTAGGTTCTTAGTGATCATGATTTGATTTTAGTGTTTGTATTAGTTTACAGCTTCTTTAGTGCTTTCTAGCTGTACTAGTGCAAGGGCTGGTCACAGGGGTTCAGATTTTAGAGCTACTACTGACAAAGCAGCAAGTTCTAAGGGAAAATTTGAAGAGCAGACGTTTTGGCACCAGGAGTACATTAACCCTAGCTGAGCAGAGCTGCATGGTGTACAAACTTGGCTTTTAAAGCAGGAAGTTGAAAGGGATAGAAGCAGCCCAAAACGGTCAATAGTAAAACAAACTAGAGCCGGAACCCACTCCCCCTAGCGATAGATAGGTTGTTCAGAGCTTACCACTGCCACTGATAGGCTACAAGACTACCCTCTATCCCTGCAAGGTCTGGTCCACTCCCAACAAAAAACACAATCCAAAAATCAGCAAATCTGGGATCTGGGCTACACTTGTTTAAGCAAAGGTGGGAAACGAGGAGGCAGATAGGATTTTTGTAGAAGATAGATTTTTTTTTAACAGAAGTTGCAAAAGCACAAACAAATTACACTAACAAGGCTCTAAATGGCTAGTGCACATGAGTGCGTAGCCTGTAACAATAAAATACAATTTCAAACAAATGATCTGGCAAGTGCAATGTGAAAATACGGCAGAAATGCAAGTAATTAATTAAAAACAGTTTTAAAACACTTACGACCAGGCGCAGCAATGAAAAGCAAGCAGAATACAAATCTTTTTAGCAATTTAAGTCTCACTCTCTCCTTCCTGCTGCTGCAATTCTCTGCTGGATGCTCCACGAGGATCCGTCGAGGAAATAAGGAATGAAGTGTTGAACCATTTGTAGCTGTGCAATAGTCATTTTTGAGGAGAACTATACATTCCTTTTCCGGTCAGTCTGCCTTGTAAAAGATTATGGAGCTGAGCAGTGCAACAATCTAGTTGTTGACCAGTGACTGTTGCTATTGATAGAATGAGTTTTTGGAGAAAAGCAGCGGAACCCCATGGCAGTATAAATGTGCAGTCTAAACAATGCTGCCAGTGATGTCAGTGATGGTGATGGTAAGGACCTGGATACAAATTTAGAATCAGCACGAGAATTTTTTCTTTTCCAGTGATATGAAATTTTGATATTTAGTTCAATGAGACATGTTATTATACATTATTTTAGATCTATGAATCTTTATATTGATCTGAAATGGTAATATCATGTTTAAAAGATTGGTGACCCCTAACCGGGAAAAACCAAAAAAAAGAAGATGCTTTTGCTGAAATTATAATATTAAAGCACATATGTGGTATAACAATACAGACAACTACTTCCACTATCAAATATCACTTTAACTATCTAAATAGTAAGGCTACTAAAATACTGTATTTCTTATTGCCTTCTGTTAATACATAATGCTGTATTTACACAGACAACTACACATACCCTTATGACTGACATATCAAAAAGAAGAATATTTTTAATTTCTTATTACGTCATTTTCCATCTTAAATGGCTTCAGCAGTGATTACAATGATATTTCCAATTGTAGGCAAAGCTGGTATTGCATAGTTTACTCAGGTGCTTGCTGATCTGAATTAAATTGAATGTGAATTAGTTAAAGAACTTATTTTCTTTCACAGATAAATATATATAATACTGAAGATTGCACCTTAAGCGGTAAGTGTAGCAAATCTAAACCCGGTGGAACTTTTAAACTCTTTAGAGCAATGTAGCAGTTATACATTCAGTACTTGTAATGTGTTCTGCTGTGTTCATAAAACACTACTACTTCAACCTGTATAATTATATGCACTCTGTGGCATTTACACAGCTTCTATAAGCACTGCACTGCTTGCTTCTAGTAATAATTTACATGTTGAAATGTGTTTTGTTTTATACGGGTATATAACAAAGTAAGCCTGAACACAGAAAGGAAGTTAAAACTCTCCAGGGACAATAAACGCAGGTACAGATGTAATTCCTGGGTAGGGATAACACACAAGGAGGAAATATAGTGTTTGTTAGTCTGCTTATGTTTGAAGGGTGCTTCATAAATCTTGCAAGTTGTCTGAGATGACAGCATGTTGATATCCTCAAAGGTTTGCATATATTTAACAGTAGATGTTGTTCTGAAGATAGAGACATCCTACAGTAGGAATGTGCTTGCATAAATGTATTTTTTTTATTATGGATTGCACATCTGTAATTATTGTGAAAATCAGTCAATATCACTTATAAAAACGTGCTTTGCTTTCTTTAATAACTACATAATTTTACCTCTTTAGTTGTACATGACCCATTTGAAAATAACCATGTTTTCAGACCCTGCTGGATTACCACTTAAACTGAAAATAAAACAAAAATTGAAAGAAAAATGAAACAATTTAATTGTTTTCCCCACAGTCCACAACAAAGTTATGTTTTATTAAACAGAACACCTGTTTCAGTTCAACACGACATTCCTGCTGACCCCAGAAAATGAAGACTTTATCAAAACGCCTCATCTACCCTTACACACAGCATGGTCTTTATGTAGAGAATATTACTTTTAAAGTATACTATCAGATTTAGCTTTTGAAAATTGAATAAAAAAATACAGAGATGATTGTGACTGTTTTTCTGGGATTGGACATAGTAAGTTTTTGCTTTTATATTACTGTCATTGTTTCATCCTTATGTGTTATACTCACTCTGTCAGGCCTATTTTATATGGCAGTTTTCACTTAATCTACCAAAGGATGGAAACAGCAGAAATGCATTGTCTAGTTCTAAACTCAGTGTATGCAGATTACTAAGGCATCCATGGTAATATTGTTAAAAGCCAAGGAAGATCATAGTATATGACTTCATGTCTGAATTTGTTATTTGCTATTTTATTTCTTCTTCTTCTCTCTAATCATTCTAAGGTATTGCAAACAGAAGTCTCCTGAATGAAGATAAAGTATGCATAAGATATTTTATACTATCTATGGCATGGAAAGATAGAAATCCAAATAATTTTTATGACATGGCAGAAAAGATTTTATAAAGATAAAGGAAAGATCCCAATATTATCATGCATAAAAATAAGTTTATTACTCACCCTTTTTCCCTTTGTGTCAAATGTCTGCAATATTCATTGTCTGCATGTTAGATATTCTTAAAGTCTCAAATTAATTAAAGAATTTGTGCAGCATTCGTAGTCATTATGCAGATGTGTTAAGTCTATGTGTCCTGTATGCAAATGAGCATGGCAAAGCCATGATTGATAGAGGCCATGATTGATAGAGGCCATGATTGATAGAGGCCATGATTGCTAATGCATGACAGCCATGAATAAACATAAGCAAATAAATTCATTAATGAGATGTAAATGATAAATTATGTATTAATGAAGCACCCTTTTACGTATTTGCGAGTCGTAGTGAAATTTCCTGCTTTTCTGTGCCGTCCGTAGATATGTTATATAAAGGGGAGTCGCACCAATCATATCTAGTTTGCAATCCACCACTTGCTGATAGCCTTGCTATTTTCCAGTGTGAGCTGGTTGTCTTGGCCAAACTAAAACCACTTATACCCAGTGGCACTCTTTGACCACGAAGGAAGAGATATGGGCAGAGGATAACTCACTATAATTTTGATAATCAGAAGATACTTGATAGGTTTAGAGTGGACAGAGATATTATAAGTTTATTAGTGAGCATGTATGACTGCCATAGGAGTACTGGAGGAATGCATGCTATTCCTTCATAGTTGGATGCCTACTGGCCATCTTGTTAGTAAGTTCATCTTTTTTTCTATTATATTTAAGTAGTTCTTTATGGCAAAATGTAATTCTAAAACAACTTTTCCTTATATTGTTCCATCCCCTTTACTTCCTCTCTCTTTTTTGTCTTTCCGGTGATGCTGGATATCCACTGGAGCAATGGTTCATGACACCAGGGAGAAACCCAAGTGGAGCTGCAGATAAAACACATTCCTGTCCCAGATCTGTATTGCCATTGAGGGTTTTCAGCCTCCTGAGGAATCATTTTAGGTGCCTCGATGAGTCTGGGGAATGCTCTTCTGTGTAACCCATGTACTACAAGCAGGATGTTTACTGCATGTTGTATTCTGCGGAGCATGATCATGCACCAGTACTCTTCATCTGGTGTTCATTGGATATTGTTGGAGGACCCCCACCCATTAACAGCACAGGGAATTTCATTCTGCCTCACCTAGCTTCTAGCATATCCTAAAATATAATGTAACCTGTTTTGCACTATGTTAATTTGTGATTTCTTCCACCAAACATCCATTCCAGGCTTTTGACATCTCTGCTTGTTTAGGATCCCCTTTACCAGACATTTCCCTTGTGTCCTAAGGGCTGTTGTGATGATGTGGCTTTCCTCATGCCTGACACTATCTTTTCTCTGCCTTGATTTCTTTCAACATCATTACTGCATAGAAAAATATACAACAGTCATATACAAAAAAATATATATATATTTGATGCAATCACTAGTTTAAACAACAAAGCAATGACGGCATGCCTGTCATCCTCATAAAAATGATAGGTAACAAGCCCTATAATTTTATACATATGCAAAATCTCATTTCAGCCAAGTAAAGTTGTTCTATAGCAATGTCTGTACTATCACAGATACATTAATAACAGTAATGCAATCAGTTTGTTAGCAGATTCACTCTTCCACTAGCAATGACTTCTATTTATAATACTATTTTTCATTCATCAGTGACACATGGTAATCTCCAGGTAAAGACACATGTATGTTGAGCCAAGAAAACATCTTTACCAGTTCGGTACTTCATAATTAAATCCCTGCATTTCTTCTTCATATGCATAGTCACTAGATGACACCAAAGTAGTAGACACAGTGAAGCAGTGGTTAACATTGTTGCTTCACAGCAAGAGGTTCTCCCATTCGATTCTCAGCTTGAGCGCCTTCTGTGTGGAGCCTGCATGTCCTCCCCACGGTTGAGTGACATTTAAAGATATGCAGATATGTGTATGAGTGAATGGGTGTGCTTTCTTTGAAGGTTGGACATCTGGCTGGCAACATGGCACTGTAAAAATCCACTGCCAATCATTAGCAGACCGGAGTTCCGCTATGGCGACCCCGAACCGGGAAAAGCCGAAAGAAAGACTAGATGACACCAAAGTAAATGATTTTCTCAGTAATAACTAGTCATTTCCTCTGTTACTGTAATCATTTTCCTTTCACAAATGAGAGCTTTACACTAGTCACTAAAAGCCATTGTAATATGACCACCATATTATTAACATTTCTTGAAACAAACTCACTCATTTTACATCATTCTAAAATGTGTCAAGTTAATTTACAGTATTTCTATTATTTTTTTTTAACTTCTAAAATGTCCACAGTTTCTCACATCAGTTGCCACCTAACTTCAGTAACTGCAAGTTAACATGATGGTGTTAAACTATTTCACATAATTTTAGATTCATTTACACATGTTTTATGCAAATTAGGACGTGTTACATTTATCTCTATGATTCACAGTAATATGCAAATGTGTATAGCCAATTATGCATGTAAATGGGTGGCCATGGTGGTGCAGCAGTTAGCGTTGCTGCCTTACAGCAAGAGGTTGTCTGGTTCGGTTCTCAGCTGGGGTGCCTTCTGTGCGGAGTCTGCATGTCCTCCCTGTGGTGACGTGGGTTTCCTCCGGGTGCTCCGGTTTCCTCCCACATCCCAAAGACATGCAGTAGGTGGATTGGACGCTCTAAATTTGCCCTAGGTGTGAGCGTGTGCGTATGTGTGCCTTCTGTGGAAGGTTGGGAGCCGGGCTGGCAACTCAACACTGTAAAACTCCACTACCAATCATGAGCAGACAGATGATCCACTGTAGCGACCCTTAACCAGGAAAAGCCGAAAGAAGTAGAAGAATTATGCATGTAAATCCCTCTTGACTGCTCGTGAGCATGGCCTTGGGTTCATGTGAATGCACTAGGGATAGTGGTAGAGTCAACAGTCATCTTCTACAGTCCCCAGCATGGCATAGAAAAACACGGATAGCCTCAAGTTTGCTCAAATCTGAATATGTATTTAGAAAATGCAAAACAAAGTCATATGCATGATAGTTTGCACTACCATGAAGTGTAATATCTGCCTATCTGACACCATTTGGCACACTTTCTCACCTCTAAATGCTTAATATTTCATATAAGTTTAAATCACACACTTAGGAATATGTATTTCTGTACCCCCTCCCCCCCCAAAAAAATACCACTGCTCTACTGCTTGGATAAATAGCCATCTTTACCCATTTACTATCATGTGGCATACCTTTTTACCTCTAAACACTCAACATTCAAAAAAGCTGCTAATCACACACACAAGAATACCTATTTCTGCAAACTCAACCCCAGTCAAAAAAATGCTGTTGCTCTACTGCATGAATAAATGACATTCAGGTGCAATACTCTAAAAAAGGTAGCTCAGCAATTGTAAATCATATAAAGAAAAATGACAAGTGTATACCATTTTTTATCTACCATACAAATGAAGTGTAAATTTGGCAATAATAACAATATCTTGTCTAATGAACCTGCAGGATAAATAGATTTTGTTAAGGTGATGTCACACCTCAGACGGAGTGATTCTAAACTTTTAAACCACAGTCCTGCTCATACTTTCTTCAGTCTAGTTTTGTCACCTTGAGGAATGGCAGCACCTGTGAAGGCATGAGGTCACATTCCAAGCTGGTCAGATAAGGATAAGGATAGATACCTGGCAAGAATGGGTGATCACTTGTCACGCCTGATAGGAATCCTGTTCTCCAGCCAAAAGTGTCACCACAGGTATGGTGACCTACAGAAGGTTGACCAGGTAGTGGCGAGAAGTCCAGAGTTCTACAGTAAGAATTATTATTATTTGCTATGGTCATATTAAAACAGATTAAAAAGTAACCTATAAGAATTTTGCATAACTGAACTTATTTGCTAGAAGAAATATATGAAACTGCAAATATGTTTCTGTAGTGTTATTATAATAATAATGCAAAAGAAAGCATAAACATATCTGTACACAGAAATGCAACTATATACTAATAATAGCTTTGCGATAGCATAATTGTTTAGATATATACAAATTTAATATGAGTAAAACAATAATATGCATATATATATATATATATATATATATATATATATATATATATATATTGTTTAGCTCTTTTAATTCAAAATACGCCCCTCCTCATGGTCTTTTGTCATTAATATCTACATGATCTATAGCCATAAACTTAAAATTATACTCAACATTATCATAAATATGTCTGGCCAAAGCATTATTCAAATTGTTCTTTTTAATAGCATATTCATGTTCATAAATTCTGTGGCTGAATTTCCTTTCAGTTTTACCTATGTAAAACACAGGACATAGGTTACAAGTAGCCACGTATACTACTGTGTTTGAAGAACAATTATACTTCCCCTTGATAGAATATTCAGAATTTTTTACAGTGTATGTGTCCCCTATTTTAATTTTGTGACACGAGTTGCATGCTCCACATTTGTGGGTGCCAAGATGGCCATGCACACTAGAACTATGTCTGTTCCTAAGAAGATCCTTTGAGTTCCTACCTTTCCTGTATGTTATTATAGGTTTATCACCTAACTGGGTTCTGATGTTTACATCCTCCATCAGGATGTCCCAGATTTTCTGGAAAATCCACTTCAGGCTATAGGAGTCAGAACTAAAAGTGATAGTCAAAGATCTCAAGAAACTAGTGCTGTCTTTCCTGTAGATGTTTTGGTTTTGCTGAGTGTCAGCTGTCATGTCTGACGCCATAACATTGAGGTTCGAAAGGTCACTATTTAAGGTGTTGTTATTAATAATAGGTCTAAAATGGCCTATTTCCCTCTTTTCAGTAACTTCTTTTATTAATTCATTAAGTAAATCCACTGGGTATGCTCTTTTTAAAAACATAGTTTTTAAGTTAGTATATTCTACCACAAAATCCTCATCTCTAGACACCATTCGAGCAGCTGTTACTAATTGTCGTTTGACTACTGATCTTTATTGATGCTCAGGATGCGAGCTGCTGTAGTGCAAAAAAGAAATGGAGTAGTTTTTTTTTCCTGTAAATTGTAGTAGTATACCTCCCGTGCATTTCATCCTTAAAAAGATGGACATTCAAATAGTCCATGTAATCAGAATTAGCAACCCAAGTAAAATGTAAGAATGTGGTCGTGGTGTTAATATATTCTAAAATTTCTCTAATGTCATTGGAGGGCCTTTCCATATTAGACTAATATCATCTTGGAACCTATAAGTACATTTTTGTATGGGAACAATAGGCTGACTGAAATACAAATTGCCTCTCCCAGTATGCCATGACTGTGTTTGCAAATGCCCCTCCACAAGTTGACCCCATGGCAACACTAGTTGTTTGCAAGTAATATTTGTTATTGAAAGAGAAAAAGTTGTTGGTTAAAACCATTTCCAACAAAACTTTCAACCAGACAGGTGAAATTGAAGGAAACAGTAAGGGTGTACCACAGGACTCTATCCTAGGCCCATTGTTATTTAGTTGTATCTTTCAGCTCTGTCTTTTTCATCTGATGTGTTCTACAATCTGTATGCAGATGACTTGAAAATGGGTCAACTAATTACACATGTTACAGACAGAGTATGCCTGCAAAAGAACTTGATTAAATTAACTATTTGGGCACAGGATTATGATACTTACTTCTATCTTCTATTTCTTACTTACTTACTTCTTACTTCTATTTCACCACTAAGTGGCAGCACCTACCAACCATAAGACAGTATCTCTTTTATTTTACTTGGCTCCTCTCCTAAGAAGCTGTCTAAGTAGCTTATTGAGCTGGTATTTTCACTGTCTATATCCTGGTACTTCCACCCCTGAACAGAATCCCATAACTAATTTTAACTCTTTATTTTCCTTCCTGATCGCTATTTATCTTACCTATTTGCACATCTACTATACCTGCCCACCTTGCTATCCCTGCTGCAGTGGCTGATAATTTTTCTGCTGCTGGTTTTTCCTTCTGTTCTTCATTATCATTCCCCTTCATAAAGGAGGGAATAATACTAGCATTACCAACTTCCGGCCCATCGCTATCCTCTCTCCTATTTCAAAAATTCTAGAGAAATGTATCCATCTTCAACTCCTTCCCTATTTATTAACCAACAACCTACTAACTTCTACTCAACACGGATTCCGTCCTAATCTTAGCACTATGACAGCCCTCCTATCATTCCTTGAAACTGTGAATAAAGCTAGAGATTCTGGTCTCACTTTATCTACCATCCTACTTGATCGCTGCAAGGCGTTTGATACTATCTCCCATAACCTACTACTCACTAAACTCTCAAAGCTAACCCTATCACCTTCAACTCTCAATTGGTTCACCAGCTATCTCTCAAACAGGAAACAAGCTGTCAAGTGGAAAAAAGCCATCTCCTCTTTCCTAAACACCCCCACAGGTGTCCCACAAGGTTCCATATTAAGACCCCTCCTCTTTAATATCTTCGTAAATGATTACTATCACTCTATCCCACATGCTAACTTCATCCAATACGCAGATGATTCTACAATCATCTGTGCTTCCTCTTCCATTCCAACTCTCATAAAGCTGACTCAAGATGCCTTCTCCACCACAGAACAGTAGATGAAAGATAACCATCTTGCACTTAATGCAGCTAAATCAAAACTAATGATATTTACCCCCTCTAAAACCAACACATTGGATTGACAACTATTCTCCATCACCAGTCAAAATAATACTCCACTTGAACTGGTATCTGAAATCAAACTACTAGGAGTTCAAATTGATGATAAGCTTAAATTCGAGTCCCATCTACTACTAAACATTAACAAAACCCACCAAAAACTTGGCCTACTCTACCGACACAAGCAATTCCTCTCATCAGCTACCAAACTCACTCTCTCTACCACATTTCTCTTACCCTCCCTTCTATATGGTGCCCCTCTTTTAACTAATCTACAATCATCTCTCAAAACAAAACTATCTACCTGTTACAATAAAATAGCCAAATTCGCCACTAGCAATAAATCTTCAACACGTCACTGTGCACCACTCCACAAACTAAATTGGCTTGAACTTCCCAACTACCTCTCCTATACTCAGCTCACATATGCACACAAACTCATTTTTCAACCATCCCTCTGTCTCTCCCTGTCCACTACCTTTAAAATTCATCACCCCCAAAGACTTGTCAGATCTACTAATCAAAACCTAATAGAAGTCTATAGACCTCTTCGCCCCCCAGGACATAACCTCCTCTCATTTTCCCTAGCACGCCTATGGAACTCCCTCCCTCCCTCCATTCGTACCATCACTAGCCTTCCTACCTTTAAAAAATCACTCCGCTCCTACCTAACATCCACATGAGAATGCTCCTGCTCCTACCCCACATAATCATTCTCCACTCTCTACAGTCTTCCACCTCTCACTTTCTCTATTACAGCTAGCAATCAATTTCTTAATAATAACTATCATCCTGAAAGCCTTCTGCATCTATCTACTCACTTCCTTATCCTACAAAAAAAAAAAGTTTTTCTTATGATATAATTTTGTTTCTATTTTGCTACTTTTTAAATTTTGTTATTTAACTTTACTGATTATAACCTCTGTACCTTGTTATGTCTTGTATGATACGTAATTGTAAATCTCTGTAGCATGTAATCTTTGATGGAGCTTTTCTCCCCAGGACTCCATTGAAAAAGGGTTCACTTGGCCCGATGGACTATCCTGGTTAACCAACAGCAAATAACTAAATAAATAAATAAATAAATAAAATTTATTTAATGACATTTGATTACCGGGAAAGTCTGATTGGATAAAAGGCCACTTTCAGTGGAGGCCTGCGGAGAAAAGCTCCAAATTATTACAAAACATTTTAAGAACAATAATTTTAAGAATCTTCAAAAATAAAACAAAAAACATCTGCAGTTTAAATAATTACTAACAAATTAGACATAATATAAAAACATTGGTTAAGAATCAATACAAGGTACATGACAATCATTTAAAATTTAGAGAAATGTTACACAGCTTGTAGAGAAATGAAAGGAAAGTTAATTTAATATAAATAGGAATTACAGTATTAAGTGAAATAAACACAGGCATATGGTATATTTAGAGAGAAAGGGAGGAAAATTAGACAGCAGGAAGGAAGTAAGTGAAGATGCTGATAAATACATCACAAACTAAGCATATGAGATTTGGGAGACATAAACTGAAAAGTGAATATGTAATACAGCACACAGTAACTGAAACTGTGGATTCATTTAAGGACATGAGTATATGGGTAAATCCAACTTTATGTTTTTTAATCATATCAAACAATTGCTTATTGAAAGTTATAGAACTATAGGTTGCATAAAAATTTATAGAGCGCAGGAAATCAGAAATACGGAAGTCATTGTTTTGTTAGTTATATTAGACCAACACTAGAGTATGGAAGCCTCATGAGAAAACAAGCATGAGTAAACTGGAAAGTGTGCAGTGGAAATAAACCAAGGGCATCCATGAATGTGACAATTTGAGTTATTATGAAAGACTAAAATATCTGAACTTGTACAGTTTCTCTTGTACATATTTAAGAGTCAATCTTATTTAGGTATATAGGGCATTTAGAGATAACAAACTCTGGGAATGTTTGGGGTTATCAAAAAGTAGTAAATCACCTGGCAACCTGTGAAGTAGATTCTATAGAAATGAAATGTGTACTAATTGGTTCTCTGATAGAGTGTCAGACACATGGAATAGACTACCAAATTACAATAACGCAAGCACTAGTTTAGATATTTTAAGAACAGCCTGGAGACTTATTATTTGGTATATTGGCAGGTTAGAAGGGCATTATTGTTCATGCTTAAAATATGTGTATGTATGTATATATGTTGCCTGGAAAGTATACCATTTTACAGCATCATATCGCCAAAAGTATATCAATTTGTTTATAACTTGCAGTAAAGGGAAGATTGGGATAGTATGAGAATTCAGATAGTAACAAATTTAAACTCATAATAAGCAAGTACTGGAGTGAATAGAATGCATTGCTTTCATATAATTAATATTAAGGCAAAAAATGTAAATTATTGGTAATCAAAAATTGTCTTTTTTTTTGCTTTATAGCTAAGGAGGAAATTGCTTTAAATAACTGACAGCAGCTAATACGAAGTATGCATAAGCACTTCCATAACATTCTCCCTAAGTACACATATGCACTTCTCAGTTCAGTACTCCCATATCTGCAGAACCACTCCACATATGTTCTGTTTTGCTTCAATAAAGATTTAAAAAAATAAAACTGTTTCTCCAAAAACTAGGATCCCCTCTTCTCCCGCCTCCTGTAGCGCAGGCCCCTTGATGTTTCCTTTTTGAGATTCCCACTTTGTTGTGTTTCACCTTTTTCAGTCTATCTTATCTACCCCTTTATATTCTTTAAATTAACCAAAATGATGTTCACATAACAATACTCCTACCCCTATATAAAACATTATAAACCCCTTTGTTTTTTAAAACTATGAATAATAAAATCTATGAGGTTCACCGCTTACCTTAATTCTTCCAAGAGTGACTGCACATTTATTTACTTAGTTAGTTAACATTTGTTTACCAGGAAAGTCCAACTTGGAACAGAAGCAATTTTCAGTGGAAGCCCAGGGAGAAATGCTACAGGCGCATGTCTTTGTAGCATAACTGTTTCTGTCTACAATATCCAAATATGTACAAAGTAATATGAACTCTATAGATTTCATGTTGTAGTTTGTATATACTCAGTGTTTAATTTTAGGTAATTTATACTTTTGCTGTAAGTAGGCTTGTTTTTCAAAATGTTTTTCTTTTTCTTTTTTAGCGCTACTACCCTACACTTAGCTTATTTGCATATATGCATAACGATGAGCTTTGTGAACAACCACTACATAGCTGTGAAGTTCTGATCTATAAATACCACCTTTATCTCAATGGCTGCTATGCTGTGCTGTCCGTTAGATTTTAAATATCTGTCTACAGAAAAGCCCATGTTATGAGAGGATTGCCACAGTGTGTTCCTTCCTTTCATTATATAACAGCCATAGACATCATTGCTAGACCAAAGAGCAAAGAAAGTATAGACCAGCTCTGTTTGTAAGACTCAGTTAAATCTACCTGGGCAAGAAAACTAATCAAATGGAGTCATTTAAACAGATGTTCTGACATTGTCTCTAATTATTCGCATAGTGGTTAGAATACTCTGGTTCTAGGTGAATGGTATGAATAACATGAAGGGAAGTAAATGGGAATAAAATATTACCTTGAAGAGACAAGAGTGTGCATTGTGAGAGAAAGAGTATTATAGCTGAGGAACAAAATCATGTTACAATGGAAATTGCCATTCTTTCATCCTAGGGGTGGAAGAGATATTGAATGGAAGAATCTGTTATTTCATCACAGGGGTAGAAGAGATGATGAAATGGTAGCACTTTAGGTTCTAAAAGAATAATGATGTCCTGTATCCAGAAAGGGCATTGAAGATGAGACATTTATAAGCTGCCTCTGTCTATAAGGGCATGGGTGCTAGGCCCAATGTAAATTTACTATTCCTCATTCACTTGTCTAGACTGTGTTTAAATTGAGTAATAGATGAACTCAGCTTCACGTGGATGGGAAGCCCATTCCATAGGAGAGGCAGTCTCTGGGACACATATCTGTCTCTCTAGCATGTTCTGTTTAAGTCACAGACAAAATTCAGGTCCCAAGACCTTGTATTTCTTGTATTCTTTGACTTACAAATATGTAAAAGATTCGTAAGCGTGAGGTTTGCAGATGCTTTGTAAGTCAGACATAGATCAGCCCTCAGCAATCTATAGGAGACTGAGTAGAGAGAAAGGATTTTAAGGCAGTCTGCATAAGCCAGGTTTGTTACATCTTGTATTCTTTTTCTAAGGAACCTCTGAGGTCATTCTAGTTGCTGCATATGCCTGGTCAGGTACATATGAATGGGAGCATTGTACTCTATGATTGGTTTAATAAGGGTTGATTAAAGTGGGGTAATAACCTCTTTGGACTTGGATACTATAACTTATAAGTTATACAATTATCAGCTGATGTATTTCCAGTCATTCTCGGATAAACACCTCCTAACATAGCGCCTCTCTGTTCCAAGTTCACTCTCTGCGATGTAAGCACTTCTCGTTCTCACCTATCATGTATAAAATTATGTAGCACTAGTCTAAAACTCTATCACTGTGCTTCTCACACAGCTTCCTACAACTTAAACCTTTTTTACCTGTGACATGTAAACATATTAATGTAGTATCTCCATCTACCCACTAAAAAGGGATGGGCATTTGAAACAGTGGAATGTTTAATGCTAACACCCTGCATTAGAGAGACTTCCTCTTTGTGCATAGTATATTTATACCTCTTACAATAACCTCCAACATTGTACTGATAGCAGCTGATAGCAGCTTATGATAAAAACTAGTAACTTCCTCCAGACGTAAGGTAATTCTCTGCATCACTTGGATTACTGCTATTTCTGTTCTTATCGCTGTGTTGCAAATGCAATTATGCAACACTTGTCCAGCTATGTAGTGAGGAAACTGTAAAATAGGATGTCTGTGAAAATGGGCACTACATAAATAAGTATATATCATTGAAAAAAATAAGTTTAATATTTATGAAATAGTGCCAGTTTGGAAGAAGAACTGTCACAATTTCCTGTTTTGTTTTTATTTTTCACTTGAGGTACCTGCAACTACATAGTCATAGAGCAGCTGCTTCTTATAATCCAAGCTTCCACTAGTGATTACCCAGCACAAGATTTTGCTCTTGTAATCAGTTACCCCCCCCCCCCCCACCAAGGAATCTGCATTGGCCATGAATTCCTAGTTTTTATTTTCATGACTGCTCATTTTGCAGATTAATGTTTATTCTGAAATGTAGCTGCATGATGACATAATAATTTGATCCAGTAACTGTACTTAATACCATAAAAAACATTGTTTCTACTTTCCCTTCCTTTGCATATGTAAGATCTTCATGGAGTCATGTTCTTTAGTCCAGTCTGTGCCTTCATATTTATGTCCCCATCTTCATCGGTCTCTCTCCCAACATTAGCATGGTCTCCTTGCATTTTACAGCTCTGGGAATCAGCATTCCTGCTGCTTCTTGGAGGCAGCATCACAATCTAGATACATGCCCTTACTGCACGGCTGCTGTAGCTTCCATTGACAAACAATCGTGAATACCAGACTTTCTTAGCTCTTTTGCAGACACACATTTCAGGTATGGCTTCCACACAGGGTACACAGCACATCCTAAGGAAGCTAGCATCTTTAGCAATCATGGGTACAGCAATTACTCCTGCTGTCTTCATACTCAGCCATGTAAAAAAAAAAAATAATTCAACTTTCTATTGCACCTAGCTGACTCCGTTTGCATTTTATGTTGTGCTACGTCAAGCAGTAACTTGTCAGAGAACTGCATTGCCACATGCTTCTGTTCTTGCTCTGGTTAATATTCATGTGCTACATCCATAACAGGTTCCTCATGTGTCATTATTTCTGTTTGTAACACACTGGGTTATTTGCAGTTAGCTTGTTTAAAAGAAGCCATTGTTGCAGATGCTTCATTTCCGAATGCATCTTCAAGAAAGCAGCCAAAAAAATCTATGTTATCTCACTACAGCTTGTGTATTGAAAGGCTCACATCTATATAACTTCCATTGAACATTTAATGTAAAGATTATCTAATATTGAAACAGTGTGCATGTTTTACCCTGTATTTTCTCATTCAGGAGATTTCTTGTAATGTAAGTATAACTCTTGAGATGGTCCATTTTTATATAAATCTAGTAGTCAGTAAGCAGAAATCTGCAGTAAGCCAAAATGAATAGAACCTTGACCTGACATGTTGCTCACTGCACAAATTACTTTAATACACTTTCCTCATTCAAAATTGTGATGAAAGAAATCACACTGCAGTTTTCACACAATTTTTCAGTATTAAATTCACATATCTACAGTTCCTTAAAGCAGGACAAGATATTAGCATCTATAAGAAAACATAACTACTGCTGTAGAAGCAAACTTAGCCTCATCGCAAGACCTTCAAGTTGCAATGCTGTTGGCATACAATGGATATTCTCAGGCAAAACTAGTAATATACTGAAGCATATGTTAGCATGAAGTAGATTAACTCTCGCTTCTCCCGTGACAGAAGAGTAATTATATATCTGCAGTTCAGAATAGATCAATCCATTAATTAGTGCAAATGATATGAACTTGTATTGCCCTGAAAGTGTCATTTCAATGGAAACACTGTTTTATTCTTGTACACATAGAATCAATGCCAACATGTAATTATTAGTTGTGATTACTGATTACCACTTATGCTAATGACTTATGTTGAAACAGCCACTGATTCACATGACATACAGTGTGCCTTGTTAGGTACAATTGGTACTGCTTACTAATGTAAGACGGAAAAAATACCACAATATTAAACAATGCATTTTCAAACAACATGTGTCATACCTGGTTCATGTGTGAGGGCATTTGTCTTTTAGTTAAAGCTGGAACTGAAGTGACTTTTTCCCTAGAAACTGAAAATACGTCTGCCCTTAGTCTCTACATTTTAGCTTCAGCTCATCCCAGGTCACCTCCATGAGCATTATCTATGTCTTTACTCCTCACATCTTGCAGCAGAACTTGACATTTAAAACCAGATAAGCCTAGCGGCTTGCAGCAAAGGGACAGATTTCAATTCGTCCTCAGCAGTGTAGACACTGATTATTATCCCTTGTCAATTGTATATGAAACAAAGCTTGGCGCACTAAAAGGTATACTTCACAAAGAAAGGAGAGTCGATAAAT
This sequence comes from Protopterus annectens, assembly GCF_019279795.1. Classification (NCBI taxonomy): domain Eukaryota; kingdom Metazoa; phylum Chordata; order Ceratodontiformes; family Protopteridae; genus Protopterus; species Protopterus annectens. The sequence goes on from NC_056728.1 coordinate 1,199,918,161, forward strand.
GTATCCCTTTTGGTGGCCTCTGCAGAGTCTATCACACAGAGAAGTGGTGATAACAGTGACAGACACTTGTCATACTGGGGAAAAAAAACATCATTTGTAGGAAATGTCTGGAAAGTCTATAATAACATACATTTTTCAACATCTTTGGAAAAGAAAAGATTCCAGGGCTATCATTGTGATTCACTTAATCCATTACTATCTGTGTATTACCATTTAAAATATGAACACATCTCTATCTTCCTAAAAGATACAGAAGCTAAAATCAACATCTGCTGTAAAAAAATGAAGTGAAATATTGTAATGCACAAACATTACAGGATTCATTAGCTTCAAATATATTTATGATTTTTTTTTACAAGACGTTTTAAACATGAAGATAAATACATACATAATTTGAACTGTAGAATGAATTAAACGTTTGTCTGTTTAGAAATAATCTGGCAACAGCAACATTCAGATCTGCAGCAGTTAGTCTCAATTCAGCAAACATGTAAAGACCAAAAAGAGCTAATTTCTTCTCAAGGATGTTTGTTCTTCCACAGAATGGTAAACTGGAAAAATGCACACTAGTCAGAAAAAGTAGCAGTAATGACACTGAGTGCTATGTTGACAGCCTGGACTCTGAAGACTTTCCTGCAAATAGAATGAATCACTACACATTTCAAAGGCAATTCTTCCCTTCCACCTAACAGAGAATCATACACTCTTGTCATTTATTGAAAACTCAACAGGACACCAAAAGCACATTCACTATGTATGAGTCACCATTGCATATTGCATCCTGTGTGTGTGTGTGTGTGTGTGTGTGTGTGTGTGTGTGTGTGTGTGTGTGTGTGTGTGTGTGTGTGTGTGTGCGTGTGTGTGTGTGCATGTGTGTGTCTGTGTGTTTGTTTACGTACTGCTATCTATGTGTGAAATATCCCTGGATTCTAACACTTTATTTCAAGGCTATCAGTGATTACAGAAGAAGAAAATAAGCAGAAAAAGCTTCTTTCAGTGCTCATTGATTCATAAAGTAATAACCAATTCTACATGAAAGGTAAAAAGTGAATTTCTAACTCTGGTATCATCTTCTCAGTGTCTGTTAACAAATAGTAACCATTCAGTAATGTACATGCTTCTATTCAGTACTAATGATCACTGCAACCAGAGATGTCGTAAACTGTTACACTTTATGAGCAGAACAAAATAAAACTGTTTTCCATACATCTGTGCTGCAATCACTTCTCTCACAGTATTGACTGTGGGTAAATAATGTCTCAGAATCTGATTTGATGCAGGTTTTAGGCATCTCTTAATTATGAAGGCATTTGTTAACCTTTTTTGGCTTAATATATTTAATATTTCATAATGATACTATATAGTAGATCAGTTACAGCAATCATAGAGATAATTTTCTTTTTACATCATCTAATATGCTGTTTATCAATTAAATGTACCCTGAGATGTTTCTTATGCTGTAACTATCAAGTAATATAAAATGCCAATACCCCTATATCTGTTTATAAACTTGTCTTTGATCCAGCAACTAAGCAAGTTTGCCATTTTACATACAACAGACAGAAATATTATTCACAGTGAAATAATAATCTGAATTTCCTATACCTGTGCCTATATTCCAAATGATTTTTTTATCATTAATGAAAACATTCTCATTTTCCAATATAAGGCCTCACAATTGTCTAAAATGAAGAAAGTTGTGTAATTTTATCAACTACATTTTAACTCAGCCATTTCAACTTCTGCACATAATTAAATGTCATTATTATAGCAATAGTAACTGTATCTTGTCACTAAAATGCTGATGCCAATACACCCAAAGTATATACAGTTTTCTGAAACAGATACAAAATATGGCTTTATGTTTAAGAAATGGTTTGAATGTGTCCTAATCACAAGTTAAAATGATGCATTGTCAAGTTTTTTGGGGAAGGAAGTTTACTGAGTCCTCAGGCAATTTACCACAAATGATGGAGTATCAGCCATTAGTGAATGAAAATGCCATCCTGGGCCACAATCTCCACCATACTAAAAAAAATTATTAGTTTTTCTAAGGTAGGCTCATATAAGACACCCAGTAACTGATGCAACACAGCAGAGAATAAACAGTCAGCCAGATGAAATCCACAAAAGAACGTTTATTAAAAGTTGAGCGCCTCCATTCTAAATATTTATGCAGAACTTCTTTTGAACTAACAAAACCATTATAGCCATCATTTAAATACTGCAACAAACAGTAACATGACCTAAAACTTAATCAATTACAAAACTTCAAAGTGTTTTGATTGTAAAACAGGATTTAAAGAACTAGTTTCATTCAGCCCTGGGTAGGTTGTTGCGTTTAACCTCAATTGCCGTTGTAATTCACACAGACTCAAATGTATATCAACAATTCTACCCTGGGGAACCTTCTTGACTGGCGTAATCACTATAAATCCAAATTTATGGGAGTTAAACAACATAATATGCTTATATAGAGCATATTTCCTTGAAGTTTTACTGACATAATAAGCCAGGCAAAATAAACGCTGAGCAAAATAGACCATATTTTTAGTTTCACAGTTATAACATCCATTAATAACATAGGTATGTCCCCAGATGCTGAAGCTGCCCCCACTAATAACATGTATACATTGTGAACAGAAACCACATTTACTAGTATCGTATTTATCAGGCAACACCTTTTTCCTTCCTGCTGTTTCCAATAAACATTTTAACAAATGATCCCTTCTGTAAGTAGAATTGGGTTTCTCCCAAAATTTGTTAATCAACACTGGATCTAAAAGAAACAAATTCCAGTTTTTCTTAATACACTCAACTATAGCACTGCTGTTTAAAGAATAAGTAGAAATGAAAGAGATCCTATTGGGCTCTATTCTACATCCTTGTATTGACGTAACAACCTCAGTGTCTTGATTTGAAATAGGAGAATATATACTTTGCATTCTTTTTGTCATCACATCCTCCCTTATTTCATTTAAGAAATCAATAGGATAACTTCTAGTACCAAACATAGCCATTAACTTGTCACATTCAACATGAAATGTATCCAAATCAGAAATCTTCTTGGCCAAGTGCACCAAATGGCTCTTGACCACTGAATTTTTTTCTGGCATCTAGAGTGCCAACTAGAAAAATGCAAATAGGAACAAGAAAATGTAGGTTTGCAATAAATATTGCAAAAAAAATCTATTGCATATCAAATCTTTCCTGACTTTAACATTCAAAAATAAAATCTTATGAAAATCAAAAGAATAAAAAAATTAAAAAAAACTCCACAGTATTATTAATATAGACCAACAATTCCAGGAGTTTTTCATGTGTATCATTCTATAACAACGAAACATCATCCAGGAATCTAGTATGAACAGACCAACACTGAGAAAAACTACTGTTAAAAATAAATAAATCCTCCCATAGTGCCATGACATAGTTTGCAAACATGGGGGTGCACTCTGCAACCATAGTCACTCCCGTTGCCTGTCTAAAATACTGGATCTCAAAAAACAAAACAAAAAAAAATTCAAAACAACTTCCATCAATACCACCATAGCACTGAGTTTTATCCATACCCAAACCAAGATGTTTAAATAATTGTTTGAACTCGTTGAGTCCACTATCATGTAGGATGACAGAGAAAGGACTGTGAATATCAATAGTCACAAAAATAGCATCTGGGTGGAAAGTAACATTGTTTAACATTTCTAAAAATTGCCATGAATCCTTAAAAATATGAGCTATTTTACCTACTTTTTTTTTCAAATTTATATCAAATAACTTTGCAATAAAAAATGATTTGGATCAAGTAGCATCAACAATGGGTCAAAAGGGGTATGTGTGTAATATCCTTATGTAATTTAGGAATGCTAAAAATACTAGCAATCACTGGCATATCATTGGATAAAAATTTATATTCATCTTTAGAAATCTGGCCTTGTAAAAACATACCATCCAACAATAAATAATTTCTAGCATAGGCAATATGTATTTCATTTCTTGAGACACTTTCATATGTGTCATCCAATAATATCTTATTCGTGGAGTTAGAATAGTCGACATGGTCCATTACTACTAGCTCCCCTCCCTTATCAGTTTCATAACCCGAATATTGGGATCATCAGTAAGGTCATGCAATAAAATTACTTCAATATGAGTTAAATTATAATACTTCTTCTTACATGGCTGCTCTAACAATGGTGTAACTCAAATTTACAGAGTTTTTCAAAGTTTGATAAATTATCCTGAAAAGGAGGACTAAATACACTTGGTCTGTAAAGCCTATTCACTGACTGTCCCCTACCATTATTGTTAAACCAAAACCCTAAGTTTAATTTTCTAATAAACAATTTTAAATCAAAGTATTGGACTTACTGGCTCTCCTTGCCGGAACAAAGGTGAGACCCTTACAAAGAAACTTAGCATGTGCTGAAGTGATATTTTTCGCGGAATAATTATAAATTTTGTAGTCTCTTTCATAGCTTAACACAATATTTAAGTCCATATATTCAGTACAATCACCAGAATCAACACTAACCCTTAATTCCAGTTTAAATTCCTCTTCAGTCTCACTCCCTACCTATGGTAAAGTTTGTTCTGATCCTGCTGTTTCACACTGTTTGTACATTGCTGATAATTCCTGATTCTCTCTGATTTGCACACTGTTTCCTGGTCTAAAGGGAGTGTATGTAAATCGTGGCTTCTATTTGAAGTTTCCATTGGAATGGGCTGATATCCTTGGCCTAAAACATTGTGACTGGTTGAAGCTACATGGTTTCTATGACTACCAGGCAGTTGAGGATATACCGTCCTTTTGCACAGTCCTCAGTATCCCTTCTGAAATTTAAATGTTTATGTTGCAAAATAGTGTTGCAAACCAAATACACAGTCTTAAATAAATTAAAATAGTTGGTCTCATAATGATTAAGCAAAAGGTTGTCACAAATAAATTTGTTTAAAGAGTCCAACTGCTGGGACAGATGTTCTAGTTCTAAATTATTGTATTTGACCATCATTTTCATTATACCAAGTCCTGCATTATCAAAAACAGTATATAATTCCTTAAGCATGTCTGATTTTTCTGTGGCACCATTGGGAAAGTGCCACAATCTCAAATCCTTGGGGACATACTGCATGTCATCATCATCATCATCTTTCGGCTTTTCCCATTAGGGGTCACCACAGTGGATAATCTCTTTCCATTTCTTCCTATCCTCTGCAACTTGCTCTGTCACACCAACCACCTGCATGTCCTCTCTCACCACGTCCATAAACCTTATCTTAGGCCTTCCTCTTTTCCTCTTACCTGGCAGCTCCAGCCTTAGCATCTTTTTCCCAATATACCCATCATCCATCCTCAGCACATGTCCAAAACCAACGCAATCTCATCTCTCCTGCTTTGTCTCCAAACTGTCCAACCTCAGCTGACCCTCTAATATACTGATTCCTAATCTTATCCATCCTAGTCACACCGAGTGCAAATCTTAACATCTTTAACTCTGCCACATCAAGCTCTGACTCCTGCCTTTTTGTCAATGCCACTGTCTCCAATCCATATAACATACCTGGTCTCACTACCCTCTTGTAGACCTTCCTTTTCACTCTTACTGGTACCCGTCTGTCACAAATCACTCCTGACACTCTTCTCCACCCATTCCACCCTGCCTGTACTCTCTTCTTCACCTCTCTTCCACATTCACCATTACTCTGAACTGTTGATCCCAAGTACTTAAACTCATCCACCTTTACCAACTCTACTCCCTGCATCCTCACCATTCCTCTACCCGCCCTCTCATTTACACACATATATTCTATCTTAGCCCTGCTGACCTTCATTCCTCTGCTCTCTAGAGCATATCTTCACCTCTCCAGAGTCTCCTCAACCTGATTCCTACTCTCACTATAGATCACAATGCCATCTGCAAACACCATAGTCCACGGGGTCTCCTGTCTGATCTCATCTGTCAACCTGTCCATCACCACTGCAAATAAGAAAGGACTCAGAGCTGATCCTTGATGTAATCCCACCTCCACCTTAAATGGATCTGTCACTCCCACTGCAGTCCTCACCACTGTCGCACTACCCTCGTACATATCCTGTACCACTCTTACATACTTCTCTGCCACTCCTGACTTCCTCATACAATACCACAACTCTTTTCTAGGCACCCTGTCATATGCTTTTTCCAAGTCTACAAAGACACAATGCAACTCTTTCTGACCTTCTCTGTATTTCTCCAATAACACTCTCAGAGCAAATATTGCATCTGTAGTACTCTTTCCTGGCATGAAACCATACAGATGATCACTAATCATCACCTCCCTTCTTAACCTAGCTTCTACTACTCTTTCCCATAACTTCAAGCTGTGACTGATCAATTTTATCCCTCTGTAGTTACTGCAGCTCTGCACATCACCCTTATTCTTAAATATGGGTACCAAAACACTTTTTCTCCACTCCTCAGGCATCCTCTGACTTTCCAAAATTTCATTAAACAATCTAGTTAAAAATTCCACTGCCATTTCTCCTAAGCACCTCCATGCTTCCATTGGTATGTCATCTGGGCCAACAGCCTTTCCATTCTTCATCCTCTTCATAGCTGTCCTTACTTCCTCCTTGCTAATCTGTTTCACTTCCTGATTCACTATCTACACATCATCCAACCTTCTCTCTCTCATTCTCTTCATTCATCAGCCTCTCAAAATACTCTTTCCATCTACTCAACACACTCTCCTCTCTTGTGAGTACCTTTCCCTCACTATCCTTTATCACCCTTACTTGCTGCACATCTTTCTCAGCTCTGTCCCTCTGTCTAGCCAATCGGTACAGGTCCTTTTCTCCCTCTTTAGTGTCCAATCTCTCATACAACTCTCCATACGCCTTATCCTTAGCTTTCGCCACCTCTCTCTTTGCCATGCGCCTCATCTCCTTATATTCATGTCTACTTTCTTCATCTCTTTGACAATCCCACTTCTTCTTCACCAGCCTCTTCCTCTGTATACTCTCCTGTACTTCCTCATTCCACCACCAGGTCACCTTGTCCTCCTTCCTCTGTCCAGATGTCACACCAAGCACCTTTCTAGCAGTCTCCCTTACAAGTTCTGCTGTAGTTAACCAGCTATTCAGTAACTCTCCACTGCTTCCCAGTGCCTGTCTTAACTCTTCCCTAAACTCCACTTCACAATCACCCTTTTTTAACTTCCACCGTTTAATCCTTGGCACTGCTTTCACACTCCTCCTCCTCTTCTTGATCACCAACATCATCCTACAGACCACCATTCTATGTTGCTTAACTACACTTTCCCCTGCCACCACTTTACAGTCTCCAGTCTCCTTCAGACTGGCCCTCCTACATAGGATATAATCCACCTGTGTGCATCTTCCTCCACTCTTGTACGTCACCCTATGCTCCTCCCTCTTCTTAAAATACGTATTCACCACAGCCATGTCCATCCTTTTTGCAAAATCCACAATCATCTGGCCTTCTGCATTCCTCTCCTTAACACCATACCTACCCATCACTTCCTCATCCCCTCTGTTCACTTCAGCAACATGCCCATTAAAGTCCGCTCCAATCACTAGTCTCTCACTCTTGGGTACACTCACCACAACTTCATCCAAATCACTCCAAAATTTCTCTTTCTCATCCATCTCACACCCAACTTGTGGAGCATATGCACTAACAAAATTCATCATTACACCATCAATTTTGAGCTTCATAAACATCACTCTGTCAGACACTCTCTTCACGTCTAAAACACTCTTGGCATATTGTTCCTTTAGTATAACCCCTACCCCATTTCTCCTGCCATCCACACCATGATAGAACAATTTGAACCCGTTTCCTAAACACCTGGCCTTACTTCCCTCCCATCTGGTCTCTTGTACGCACAATATATCAACCTTCCTTTTCTCCATCATATCAGCTAGCTCTCTTCCTATACCAGTCATACTGCCAACATTCAAAGTTCCTACCCTCACTGCTACACTCCTAACCTTCCTCCTCTCTTCCTGTCTTCGGGCATGCCTTTGCCCTCCTCTTCTCCTTCAGCCAACAGTAGCCCAATTTTCGCTAGCACCCTGTTGGCTAACAGTACTGGTGGCGGTCATTGTTAACCCAGGCCTCGACCGATCTGGTATGTAATTATGAAAAGTTCTCCGCATCAGTAATTTTTGGCAGAGGTTTTACGCCAGATGCCCTTCCTGACGCAACCCTCCCCATTTATCCGGGCTTGGGACCGGCACAAAGAAATGCACTGGCTTGTACATCCCCAGTGGCTGGGTTGGGGGACATACTGCATGTTGATATATTTAATTAAATACGAGTTCTCCAAATGCAGTTCCTTGAATTGCAAGAGCAACTTTTCAAATGATTTTAATTTTTCACTTAGAGACTGAGACTGTTCATAGTTTGAAATATTACAATTAAAACACTTTGAACTTTTATAATTAATTAATTAACTTTTAGGTCATATGACTGCTTTTAACAGTATTTTAGTGATGGCTAGTATGGTTTTGTTAGTTCTGAAGAAGTTCTGTATAAATATTTGGAACGAAAGTGCTTAACTTTTAATAAACACTCTTTTGTGGATTTTATCTGGCTGTTTATTCTCTGTAGTGCAGCAACAGGTGTTGTGTGTATATAAGTGTTTCATACCTATCTTGGGGTCCTGGTTTGAGGCTAATATAAGAGTTATTAAAATATTGAGAGCAGCGGGTAAAGTCCAACAGCACGAACCACCATGGAGTCAAAATATAAAATAAAATAAAATTTACTAATTCCAAACTTTACATATAAAACACATTTAGCGCTTTTGTCAATAATTAGACTTCTTCAGAATAACATATTACTGCCTGCTAGCAACTTAAATACACTGGCCATAATTAGATAATTACATCATTTCCTTGCTGAACACAATGTTACAGGAAATGCTTCACATACAATAAGTACACACTGAAATTTTACATAATTAAATAGATGTGCCTTTACATTCCAAATATAAATGATCACAAACAAATACATATATTAACCTATTCCTATAATGATGGGTTAAATATTAAATAACTGTTTTAGTTTTAAATAAGGTAGTATAGACATCTTCTCATTAAGTCCGGGGGGGGGGGGATGTGCATTTAGTCTTATCTGCCATTTTAGCTCAAGGAATTCTAAATTATTTCAGATTTAGTACTGTGGCAACAACAAAATAGTTTTGATTCCTCTATATCTCCGGGACAGGGGAATAGTTGCTATGGGAACCATGGTATGAACAGGGAAATGCTTGGTTCTGGTCTTGGTGATGTGACCAGTCCCAGGAGGGAAGATTCCAACACGCAACAAGTACGAGACACTGAATACGCCAATATGTCGGTTGAGCATTGGCTGAAAACTGAATTTGGGTTAAACAAGGTAAACGTCAATGTCAACTCGGATTTGGGGACATTGGATGAACAGATTTATTCATTTAAAGAGCTGTTATTTAAATATAAGAAAATCCAGCTTGAGAACGAATACCTAGCCGAATGTATCAAAAGAGAACATGTACCAAAGGGTTTAAGAATGTGGAAATATCCCACGGGTTTAGAGAAAGATTCACATTTACATAAAGAACTTTTGGTTTTCTTTAATCGGCAAGGCTGTGAACTACTACGTATTTTAATTGTGGACAATAATAAGAAAATGGCAGCATTATTAAGGGACATTAACCAGGTAGACGCCAATATTAAAAATGATTTGTTATTTGAAAGTAAAAAAAATGCGTTTTATGCTGTGTTTGATACTGTGCAACATGATTTGTGTGACTTGAAGGGGAGAAAGGAACGGAAGTTATATAGAGACAAAACAGAATATGAGAAGGGGGTTGCTTACCCGGTCCCTCCTAGAGGGCAGATTAGTTCTACTTATAGTGATAGAAATTTAAACATGCAAAATCAAGATAGAATGGATGAGGTTGAACATAATGAAGGTGAAGTGGCCCCTTTAGAGCAGGCCCCTTTGAGGGGGTCGGAGAGGATAATGAAGCAGAGACAGATGGGGATGAACTATTACAGTGGTCGACCAACTTTTTGGAGAGGCAGGGGCGGGTGGAACAACTATCGGAGATAGATAACCCGCCTTATGAGGAAAATCAAAATTGTTTAATTGTGACCAATGAGGAGGGGGATTTTAATATTTACAACTATAGTGGTGGTATTGTCACCAAGAAATGGGCAGATCTCTTATCAAAGGGGCTTAAGTTTGTGCCGACAAATAGAGGGAACCTAGTGGATATTATTCTACAGTTGAAATCCTTTACTAGAAAATTAAATTTAGCTTTATTTTTTAAGGATATTAGTATTCCACTTAGATCAACTTTATCTAGGCCCAGTATTTTTCAGCCCCCATACCATCCCTTGGTCCAGGCTTTTGAGACTTTATGTGAACTTGATATTAGATCAAATTTGGGGAAGGTTCAAAAAACTAGGTTAGACGAAAACTTGGAGAGTGTAGAAAGGGACACGTTGAATGAAATTCTCAGCCAAACCAGTATGAGAGTCATGAAACCAGACAAGGGTGGGGGTCTGGTTATCATGGATATGGACGACTATAGTAGTAGAATGTATGATATGCTTTACAGTGAAGTATATGTTGAGACATCACGTAATGAACTTAATATTGCATACCGCAATGTTGACTTGGAATTAGAACAACTATTGTTGAATGGGCAAATTAATATAGATACTTACAATTACCTTTATGTTAAGGATCCAAAAATTCCCACCATTTTTGGAATACCAAAAATTCACAAGTCTATTCAGAACCCACCTCTTAGACCTATTGTTGATGCAAAATCATCTAAAACTTTTACTTTTGCTAAATATGTGGATAGTATGATGAAAGGGATTTTGGATGAACAGATAACCATTATTAAGGATTCATGGGATTTTCTCAGTAAGGTTGATCAAAGTGTGTTTGATAGTAAATTGATATTAGTGACTATTGATGTATGTGATCTTTTTTCTGTCATTCCACATGACATAGGTCTAGAATGGTTTTATGAATTTCTTTGTAGTAAGTCCTCCTTGAACCATGATAATATTTTGACTATTCGGACATGTATGGAGATTATTTTAGAAAATAATTTCATTACATTTGATGGACACTTATTTAAGCAAAAGACAGGTGTGGCTATGGGTGCATGTTGTGCACCCATATTTGCCAATATTGTTTTGGCATATGGGAAGACACCTATGTATTCAATTCCCAATTCAAGACTTCATCGGTCATGTTAACGAATACTCAACTTGATGTTTTAAACAATGGTCTATCATTTGTCCTTGCCAGATCATCCCAGGTTAGTAATGTCTTGATTGATTTACCTAAATTTGCAAGGGAAGTGGCCTTAAAGACTATCCCCGGGATTCATGAAGCTCGGCGCAAGGCCGGCGTAAGGCTTGCGCCGGCAGTGCATTGCATAGCCGGCGCAGTAGCGCCATATGCATATTAATGAGAGTGCACCGTAACCACAGGCATGTGCGTGGTGTGCGTGGCGAGCCCAAGTAGGATCGTCAGTAGGCGTGTTTAAGCAGGCAGGCGAAGAGCAACCTAACGTGCTGTCTGCCATAGTCCGCCCAGAATAGAAATGGCTGCAGCCATGGCCCGTGCAGAATGAAATGTCCGCAGAGTATGCAACAAAGTACCCGTCCCAACTAAACAGAGAAGCAAATAAAACCCACGCGGCCGAAATGTACCTGTCCAAGGAACAAAGGATACAGCGTAATACCGTGTCCGTACAGCAATGTACTGTGAGTGTGCATAGTCAGAGAAGGTGTACAGCAGCATGTCAGCACGCCGCACCGACATAGGAGTAGCGACTAAGGTCACCAACCGTCCCACTTTGCGAGGGCAGTCCCTGTATTGGCATCGTGTTCGAAATAAAGCATTAAAAGCGGGAAGTGTGCGAAGAGTGTAGGTCATAATGATTTCCGTATTTAATGTAATTGTAGCCTGAATCGGTTATTTCCGTAACTGAAATACCTAAATGTCCCAAGAAACAGAATAAGCTACCAAACTGCCACAACAATAAGCTCATACTTAGGCAAATAAGTGAAGTTCTATGCTATATAGTGACCGTGTGTATGCGTGTCGGGCTGTGAAGTCAGATGTGACTCCCTGCACATACAGGTGGTCAATGTAGAAGTCCCACAGAACCACGATAGCAATGTGTGTGTTGAATGAAAGGCGACCGACAAACCCTGTCCCCTGATCCCTGGTAGTCACCCCTGTGCTGTGTGGACAGCCACCTATACGTTGTACAGGGTGACCTACTACCCCTCGACAGGTATGACTTTGCATTATGTACCAGTTAGCTGTGGGACATGTCCCTGACAGCAGATATGCATATCCGGGAGGCCCCTGCGAAGGATATCTGTGTCAGATGTCCGTCCCAGTATGGCATCTGTTCTGCAAGCATCTACAAACAATGTTACCCATAACACCGCTGTGTGTGCCTGTACCGTGGAAATGTAGATGTATGACAGGGTGCACCCACGGAATGGCACCATGGGACACCACCTGTGACAGGCAGTTGGTCTGACATGCAGCCAGCAACTATGACCATGTGGGTTGTGTCACATAGACAGTTTACAACACATTCTGTGATGTACATGTTCACATCCCAGCCAATGGTTTCATTAACGTTACCTGAGGGGTAATGTTATGAAGCCCTTTGCCAGGGCGAGGTAGGCTGTATGGACTGCAACACCCCAGCAATGGGCTGGGTGACCGTCGAAAATGTCAACCATGTCTTAAAGGCATGAACCGCCCCTGAACAAGACAAACCGTGTGGGATCACAGTATGTATGTCCCCTATGCAGTCATGTACGAACCGCAGTATGATCCCACCCCATGTCTATGCAGATAGGTCTCCTCAGGGTACTGGGACAGTAATAACCAGCCTCAGTGGAGGCATTGGCCCTGTGATGTGGGAATACAGTTGTCATGCGATACAACCTGGGCACCCTACCTGAGGTGAGGCTATAAAGAAATAGCTGTCCTAACTGTGGGTCCTAATCCCAAATGAGATAGTGGAGTACACAGCGGGCTCACCATCTGGTCTCATGGATGCTATTCACACTACCCTGGAGAGAGCATGTCCCACCTGTGTGTCACAGAACATTTGGTGACCACAAACCGCTGGTACAGACATCTCCACATGTGTGGTGGAGGGTGTGGAGATGTCCTCACTGGACCTGTCAGCCTGTATGTCGGCAATGTGTGTATGTTGAGTAAACCCCACCTCTATGTGAACCCAGTCAGAGCATATGTGGTAGTGACCTCACAGGTGTCGAGCATAGCAACTGAAGGTGGTATGATTGTCAGCCAGGTCCATGTAGGTATATCTGTGGAATGTGCCCTGGACAATCCCATGACATTGTGTAACTCTACACATATGATGACCAAGGGTGTCACACCTCACAAGGTGTCTGCTCCACCCTGTAGTAGCCACCTCCTCGTGTTGTACATCATGTGTATGGCTGGGGTACACCACACTGGACGCTTGGCATTGGTACAATGAACCACAGTTGGGTAAGTGAATGCCTGGTACATGCAGTCCTGTAGGTACTGGTAGATGGCAAATGTGATTGATGCAGTGGCTGCTGTACCATTGACCACTGGCTCAGGGTCCTTAAAGGAGACCACAGTACTGCGCAGTAGTGTGTAGTCTGCCTCTGAGCAAGCAATGTGTATGTTAACTGGCAACACTCACAGCAACGGATGCCAAAAGCAGAAGCCAATGTCCAAATAACATAGATCAACTTCTGCATGACAATATGTGTTATCATACATGTATTGACATGTGTCTGCCAATTACAATTGGAAATGGCGGTAAGACTGGCCTAAAGTTCCCATGATGTACACAGTCTGGGGTGTTGTTCCGATAATAAAGTGGCAATACCTCCCAATCGTGACCTCTGGGTATGGTATGAAAGTGGTTGTTAACCTGCAACAATGGATGTATAGCATTGGTTTCTGGTGTCGGAAGACATGTTTCCTGTAGCACAACACAGTATGGGTAGTCAAGCACACATACACAATTGCTGAACACACAGCATCAGTGAAACCCACTGCTCACAAGGACACAGTCCGACAAGCTCTACACTTTACATATGCACAGTGGTGTCCATTGTAGGACCCAAAATTGTGGAAAGAACCAAATTATGTCTTATTTCAATGCGTACCTGAACTCATTGTCGTCACAGGTACACATATGCACCGCCAGAGTGTTTAATGTTGCTGATAGCTGTGCATGTAATGCAGCACAGATGCACAGAAATACCCAGGGTACCGGGTCCATACAACTGCATCCACATCACACCTCCGCACACATGGCGGATGTGTAATGGGTACTGTCAATTGTTGCAGTCAAGGGATTCTGGGTATGTAGACACTGTGCTCGGTGTTGTTTCGCAGGCAATCCTTCCTCCCGCCCTGTGGGAGGGATGTGTCGTAGCACCTGCCTTACTCCCGCTAATAATGCAAAACATACTCCGGAGAATGCTAAATGTAGGTGTGGAATGTGTACAGCCCTATACTAGTGTCCAGTAGGCAATTGTCATGGATGGACACCCGTATGTCAGGATGGCACCCACAACTGCAAACCGGGTAAATGACATAGCAGCGGTAAGGCATGACACAGGAAATACACATAGGGACCACAGTTGACATTCCACATACAGAGCGGACTCTCGTGCCAACACCGGCGTACACAGCACTCAGTCTGCCAGCAACAGACTGAGGAGCACCCGCTACCGTACAACGGAACAGATGTACGACCTGTGGAACACATACTAATGGCACACACACAACGTCAAGTAGGATATGTAAGCTATGGCATTCCCACCTATGAAGACAACATGGTTAAATGAATGCATAGGTAAGCAACATGTTCGGTGGTGTTATATTGGAAATACAGTGGCGGATATGTCCCATTGGGATGTCTGCGGTTTATATGAAGCAGTTGGTAACCAGCATCTTTGGATGTATGTCAATTGTTCACAGTACTAAATCAGCTGGTTATGTAGCACCATGTGGAATGGGTAGTCAAACAGACATCCGCGATACCTGAACACACAGTATCAGTGAAATCCAATGCTCACAAGGACACAGTCCGTCAAGCTCTACACTTTACATATGCACAGTGGTGTCCATTGTAGGACCCAAAATTTGTCTAAAGACAGCTCTTCCGCCTTCTTTAATCACCTAACGGAACTCATTGTAGTCACAGGTACACATATGCACATAGCGTGTTTAATGTTGCTGATAGCTCTCCATGTAATGCAGCACAGATGCACAGAAATACCCAGGGTACCGGGTCCATAGAACTGCATCCACATCACACTTCCGCACACATGACGGATGTGTAATGGGTACTGGCAATTGTTGCGGTCAAGGGATTCTGGGTATGTAGACTCTGTGCTCGGTGTTGTTTCGCAGGCAATCATTCTACCGCCCTGTGGGAGGGATTTCTCGTAGCACCTGCCTTACTCTCCGCTAATAATGCAAACCATACTCCGGAGAATGCTAAATGTAGGTGTGGAATGTGTACAGCCCTATAGTAGTGTCCAGTAGGCAATTGTCATGGATGGACACCCGTATGGCCAGGATGGCACCCACAACTGCAAACCGGGGTAAATGACATAGCCGCGGTAAGGCATGACACAGGAAATACACATAGGGACCACAGTTGACATTCCACATACAGAGCGGACTCTCGTGCCAACACCGGCGTACACAGCACTCAATCTGCCAGCAACAGACTGAGGAGCACCGCTACCATACAGCGGAACAGATGTGCGACCTGTGGAACACATACTAATGGCACACACACAACGTCACGTAGGATGTGTAAACTATGGCATTCCCACCTACGAAGACAACATGGTTACATGAATGCATAGGTAAGCAACATGTTCTGGTGGTGTTATATTGGAAATATAGTGACGGATATGTCCCATTGGGATGTCTGAGGTTTATATGAAGCAGTTGGTAACCACCATCTTTGGATGTATGTCATTTGTTCACAGTACTAACGCGGGCGGTTATGTAGCACCATGTGGAATGGGTAGTCAAACAGACATCCGCGATTGGGGAACATACACCAGCAGTGAAAAGCACTGGGCAGGTGGACACAGTCCAGCAACATCTAACTTGACAAATGCACATCGGTGTCCATTGTAGGACCCAAAAATTCTGTTCAGAGCATGCCTGCTAGCTTCCTGCATTACTCATGTGATCTAATTGTCGTCACCACGTCACAGGTACACATAGACGCATAGCGTGTTCAATGTTGATGATAGCTGTCCATGAACTGCAGCACACATGCACAGAAATACCCAGGGTATCGGGTCCATACAGCTGCGTCCACATCACACTGCAGCACACATGAAGGATGTGTAATGGGTACTGTCCACTGTTGCAGTCAAGGGAGTCTGGGTATGTAGAATCAGGCCTCGGTGTTGTTTCGCAGGCAATCCTTTGTCCGCCCGTGGGAGGGGCGTGTCGTAACACATCGTCACTCTCCGCTAATAATGCACACCATACTCCGGGGAATGCAAAATGCAGGTGTGAAATGTGTACAGCCCCATACCAGTGTATAGTAGGCAATTCACATGGATGGACAAGCGTATGACTAAGATGGCACACATAAATGCAAACCGGTGGAATTACACTGCCGTAGTAAAGCATTACACAACTCATACACATAGGGACTACAGTTGACATTCTCCATACAAGAAACACAGACAACCAGCCGATGAAGTCCAAAGCAAAGGCGAGGTACTGTAGGGACCGTCAGTGACCAACCAGAGCACACCAAGGATTAAAGGCAGTCACCATAGTGTATTGGAGCACACCGTCTGCTTCATAAGCAGACTTATTCAGACTACATACAATGTAGTCCAACCTACTAAATTTACAAGCATTAATTGGTTGGTACATTAGATGTGCTAGGTACTAATTACATGCCTTAAAGGCAGACAAGCGAACAAACCTTACTTGGGTTACACATCCCACACAGTGAGGACAACAGACATTGCTCCGAAGGTACAGTATTCATCGGAAAATGGAAATATATGTACATATATGAAACATGAACCAACATAAAATGTTTTCCAAATGTCTGACTGTGTAAGCTACATGTATATGTCCTACGGATTGTGCCAATATATTAACAGAACTGCAGACACCTAGTAATATGAATGAACCATAATATATACACATAAACCGTATGAATATGAGTACTGTAAAATAGACCAGCGAAATGTAAAGATTCACAATGTGCTAATGTAACATTCATTTACAAGGTTACAGAAAGAAATCAATGCAGACATCCATGTGTAAATACTAACAGAAGGCCAGCGAGGTGCTTGCCCTCACATGTACTGGGATGTCGTTCCACAGCATAGTGAGTGTCTGGGTGATGAATCCGTCCCAACAACACGTTCGATTAATGACAGTGTCAAGGTGTCGTCAGCTGCCCTTGTGGTTCTGAGGATCTACCTTATTTACGTGAAGCATAGTCATCAGATCTGGGTTCGACCTAGCCGTGCATGCCAGGCACGGGTCACCTCTGGGCAAGTGGTATGCAACTGTATACAGCTGGAATCCTTTCAGTCGGTCAGTATAACACATATACCTGAGACCCTGCATCCGTTTGTCGAAGAACTGTTGGTGCCTTTCCAGCTGCTGCAGGTGTTGGGTCAGATACATTCTGAGCGGGCATTGTACCCAATCATAGGTCTATTGAGTGATGAGTACAAGGGGACAATGACCTCGCCTGATCTAGATGTGAATCCCTTCATGATGATGTGGCCAATGTGGAAGGTCTACCCAACTATGTTAGCAACATGTGTGTCTAACGAGCGGTTAACAACAACACGTGTCCCCAGATCACTGGTAACCCCCTCCGTGTTCAGTGGACTGCCACCTATATGGTAGCTCGGGGTAACCTTGTTCATCCCGAAGGGTATGCCTATGCATTTCCTGGCATTTAGCTGTAGGACATGTCTCTGGTACCACTTATCCACATCTGTGAGGCACTCCTGAAGGATATCTGTGTCAGATGTGTGTCTGACCTTGGCATCCGGTTTGCAGTCGTATGCAAACATTGTCACCCATAACACTCCTGTGTGTGCGTGTACATTGGAATCGTAGATGCTGGAAATAGTGGACCCAGGACTGAGCCCCATGGGACACCACCTGTGACTGGCTGTGAGTATGACATGGCGCCAGCAACTATGGCCATGTGTGTTCTGTGACCTAGCCCGTTTGCAACCCATAGGGCGATGTATGGACTTACATTCAAGATGTCGGGTTTATCAAGTATACCGAGGGGTATTGTGTCGGCGGCCTCTGCCGGGTTGAGGTAGGCTGTATGGACTGGTTTACCCTCAGCAATGGCCTTGGTGACTGATTCTACAAAGTGAAACACGTGTAAAGGGCATGATCTGACTATGACCAAGCTAAACTGGGTTGTATCCAAAGTATGCGGTCCCCTATGTCCTCATCTATGTGTCCCATTATGATCCATCTCCATGGCTTTGCAGATAAGGCTTGTCAAACTAATGGTATGGTAATACCCAGGGTCAGTGGAGGCACCATCTATGTGGAGTGTGACTACAGTCGCCCTGTGCTACTACTCAGGCACGTATCCTGAGGTGAGGCTAGGATTACACAGCTGTCCGAGTGTGGGTTAAATTCCCCATAGAGTTCCCGGAGTGCACAGCTGGGACACCATGTGGACCCATGGATGTTGTGTTAACTGCCTTGGGGCTGGATGTGGGTAATGCTGGACATACCATCGGCAGACGTGCCACGTTCCCGAGTCCGATGCCCAAGGGACCACACACATAGCCGGCCTTAGGCATAGGCCAAGTAGGTAGCCGTCTAGGGTGTTGCTATACTCGGGCACCTTTCGAGGCTCTATTTGGTGTAGGTACACCCGGACCGGGCTAGCGGGTGACGTATCGGTGGCAACCTCTGCCTAGGTCACCACTTACCCTAAGACCACTCTTCTCGTGGGTAATACAGCAGTACCCACACCTAGGCGCGGGTCATCGCTAGGGTCATTGCTAGTATGGCACATCATCTACGTAAGGAAGGAAACCATATATCCCCAGACATAATGGCACAGCATAATGCCTGTTCGCCGGCCAAAGGCAGACACTCGTCACCAGCGTCGGTGCGGGCGTACTGCAGCGAGATGTCCGTTAACAATGCCGACAATGTGTCGCTTTGTGAAACAAACTCCACAGAGACATTCAATAATAGACAACGACGGACAACCCGATGTCCTCGTGTCTGAGCTGTTCAACCTGTTACGCCATGTTAAATGTGTGTAGCACAGCGGAACCGGGCCAAAAAAAGGGACGGCCATGTCTGTGGCTCAGTGAGAGTCGTCACGCAATGTTAAACCCTTGTAATATTGCGACACAGCCCATACATACGGAGGGTTAGTAATGGCAGTAGGTTAGTTCGATCAGACCGTGTGCAATTAGTATAACGAGATCTACAGCGGATACACGGACATTGAGCACGGTTAAGACTAATTGGGGGGCGTGACATAGTACCATGGACACGGACAAAGCGTGCCCATGTGACTCATCTAACATTCGTACAGGGTCAGGGCGGTCCCGTACAGTGGGCGGACAAGACCAAACCCAAAGCACCACAGCAACACCCTGACAATCGAAGGCCTGTATGCATATGGGATATAAGCAGCTGTCATCTGAACAGCCCTGTGGTGACGACATATGCATCCTGGGCCATGGCGAGGGGGAATTAGGAATGTTCAACATGCAGTACCGCACCTTTCCCAGCAGGGGAATGGATGCCTGTGACGTGCGTGTGTGCGGGGGGGGGTGATATGTAAATGTACATAGGTACCACGGGTATGCATATTAATGACAACGAACAGCTAACGTGCACTGGTCACAGTAAGTCTCAAGCGTGACTGCAGTCACGTTGGAATCATGACTATAGAACATATAGATGTGCGATATGCGTAAAGCGTCCATGCTGCAAAGACCGTTACATATATAAAGCTGTAAGTGCTTTCTGCACCGTCCGTCAACGGATCAGACATATGTTGCGGAATAGTCACAAGTAGCGCAAAACACGTAACCACACAGACACTGTAAACATATATAAGCGGAATACGGATATGCGTAATGCGTGCGTAACACACAATCCGAACATGCGAGTGTGCGTGTGTGATCCAGTGGAACCAGGGAAGGTTACGGATGTCTCCTCCACACGTTTACATTCATAATTGTGAAATATATGCTTAAATAGTACCTATTGATTCCATGCTTTGTTATCGTAATGCTACTAATATACACATCGATATACAATAACCTGATCAACACACTACATCCTAAGGTGCACTCTCACCAATTATCAACTATGTGTCCGGATACTGATTGTATTTACCAATATTGTAGATATATTAACACATTGTTGCCGTATTATTGTTTCCATGAAGTAAGGCATGCAACACTGATATGTATATGTCACGTTATAATCAAGACTTGGAGCACTGTCCACCTAACTATGAGCAGGTTTATTGATTAATTCGCTTTAAACCGACCCTGAAGGAAGTGAATTAGGGACGGCTATGTCATGACATCCGTACTCCGACGGTGCCCCATGTTAGTAGTTGAGACAGCTCAGTATCCTTTCACTGTGGAGTCTATCGTATTTGACAGTGTCTGTTTCAGCTGATATATGTTCCATAATGTCGTTTATGAAGATGGGCAGGACGCAAGGTTTGCTGTATTTACGCATACTAGCACGTGGATATCGCTAGGCAATGTCATCCAAGCGATGGGTAGTCAAGCAGACATCCGACTGGGGAACATACAGCGGCAGTCAATACCACTGGCCAGATGGGAACAGTCAAACACGTTCTACACTTTACAAATGCACATCGGTGTCCATTGTAGGACTCCAAAAATTCTGACTGTTTTGCCAGTATCGCCAGAAAAAGCCAATCCGGTAAATACCGTGACTACGGCACCGCTAGACATATGCACCACCAGCGTGTTTAACGTTGGGGACAACTGTCCATGAAATGCAGGACATATGAACAGAAATCCCCAGATTGTCGTGTCCATAGAAGTGCGTCCACATCCCAGTCCGCACACATGAAGGATGTGTAATGGGTACCGTGGAGGTTGCAGCCATGGGATCCTGGGTATGCAAATATGGGGCTCGGTGTTGTTTGGCAGATAATCCGTTGTCACGCCCGTGGGAGGATGCGGGTATAGCACGTGCCTTACTCCCCACTAATGATGCAAAGCATCCACGGATAATGGTAAAAGCAGGTGTGAGTGTTGTACAGCCCTATATCAGTGTCCAGTAGGCAATTCCATGGATGGACAAGTGTACGACCGAGATGGCACCTATAACTGGAAACCTGATGGAATTACACAGCTGCAGTAAGGCATAACACAGGAAATACAGATAGGGACTACAGTAGACACTCCCCATACAAAGACAGACTGCCGTGCGAATACCGGCGTACATGGCACTGGATCTGCCATCAACAACATGAGGATCACTCGCTTCCATACTGCGGAACAAATGGGCGACCTGTGGAACATATACTAATGGCACACAAACAACTTCAACTAGGAAGGTCATAGGATGTTTCAACACTGGCGTTCCCGCATATAACGAACATCCTTAAATGAATAAATAGGGTATACATGTTCCGACTGTGTTATATTGACAATACAGTGGCGTATTCGTCCTACTGGGCCTTTTGAGGATTACTTAAAGCAGTTGCCAACCTGCAGCATGACATCATTACCATTTGGGTTAATCGTAGTAGGACACGGGTTTCGTAGCACAACATAATATGTGTAGTCAAACACACATCCGCGATTGGGAACATACAGCAGCGGTCACAACCACTGGCCAGATGGACACAGTCCAACATGTTCTACATTTTACATATGCACATTTGTGTCCATTGTAGGACCCAAAAATTTCTCCTTTTGCGAGGAGACCCAGATGAACTACAGCCGTGACTACGGCACAGCAGCAGAAATGCACCGCCAGCGTGTTCAAGGTTGATGACACCTGTCCATGAAATGAGGGACATATGCACAGACATCCACAGATTGTCGAGTCCACACATGTCGTCCACATCCCATTCCGCACACATGGAGGATTTGCAATGGCTACTGTCGAGGGTTGCAGCCATGGCATCTTGGGTATGCAGAAATGGGTGTCGGAGATGATTGGCAGAGGATCCATTGTCCGCCCGTGGGAGGATGTGGATGTGGGTACAGAACATGGCTTACCCCCCAATAATGGCAATCATCCACGGAGAATGCAACATGCAGGTGTGAAATGGGTACAGCCATACACCAGTGTCCAGTAGGCATTTCCCAAGGCTGGACAAGCGTCACGGACAAGATGGCACCCAGAATAGCAAACCTGGTGAAATAACACAGCTGTAGCAAGGCATAACACAGGAAATACAGCTGGAAACAACAGTAGACACACTCCATAGACATCCATCCAGCCGTGCGAATCCGGCGTACACAGCAACCAAGCTGCTAGCAAGTGTATGGGGATCACCGCTTCCACTCCAGCGGAACATACGGGCCTGTGGAACACATATTAATGGCACTCCAACAACGTCAACTAGGAAGGTCATAGCATGCTTAAAGTATGGCGTTCCCACTCATAAAGAACATCCTGTCATGAATAAATAGGTTCTACATGTACCGGCTGTGTTATTATGGCAATACAGTGGCGGATAGTTCACAATGGGACCTCTGAGGATTACTTAAAGCAGTTGCCAACCTGCAGGACTACAGTAACACCATATGGGTTAATTGTGGAAGGACACGGGTTCCGTAGCACTACATAACATGGGTAGGCAAACAGACATCTGCGACTGGGGAACATACAGCGGCAGTCAAAACCACTGGCGAATGGACACGGTCCAACATGTTCTACACTTTACATATGCACATCGGTGTCCATAGTAGGACCCACATATTTGTCCATAGGTGTTGGCGACAGGCTGCTATCGTGCGAACCAGAAGAAGTGACAGCCGTGACTACGGCACAGGTAGATATGGGCACCACAAGCGTGTACAAGGGTGATGACAAGTGTCCATGAAATGCAGGACATATGAATAGGACTCCCCAGCTCGTCGTGTCAATAGGCGTGCGTTCACATCCATTCCGCACACATGAAGGATGTGCAATGGGTACTGTCGAGTGTTGCAGACATGGGATCGTGGGTATGCAAAATGGGTCTCGGTGTGGATTGGCAGATGATTCGTTGTCCGCCCGTGTGAGGGGCGTGGGCATGGCATATCGTTACTCCGCACTAATAATGGCAATCATCCCGGAAAATGCAGAATGCAGCTGTGTAATGTGTACAGCCCTATACTAGTGTCAGTAGGCAGTTCCCATAGATGGACAAGCGTCACGGCCAAGATGGCACCCATAGCTGCAAACCTGGGGGAATCCCACAGCTGTTACAAGGCATAACCCAGGAAATACAGATAGGGACTACAGTAGACACTCCCCATACAAAGCCAGACCGCTGGGCAGATGCGGAGTATCACGGCACTTAATCCGCCAGCACATTAATGGGGATCGCCGCGCTTCCATACAGCAGAACAGATGGGTGACCTGTAGAACCATACCAATGGCACAATATCATCGTCAGCTGGGAAAGACATACGATGGTCGAACCATGGCGTTCCCACCAATGAAAGACATCCTTCAGTGGATTAATAGGATTGATGTCAATTGACCATGGAAAACACCTGCTCAACAATAAAGACCGCTGGCACCCTATGGCCACAAACCATGTCACAGATAGGTAGATGGCACAGTCAGCGTAAACATTTCGTGCACGGCAGGTCACACATGGTATCCAAAGGTTCTTCATAGACATGTATGCGCTATCACCCGTAGGCCCGTGAGACGTACACATAACATGGGAGCATCCAGGCTTTAAGTATCCACCCGTACACTTCCATTTGTCACTTTCTATGCGAACAATGAACATGTAGCCACAGCATAGAAAGCACAGGCGCACTGCTAACGACACACACGTTTGTCAACAATTCAGAAGGCATCCTATGAACACACGTATTACATGATATTGTACTATGCCGACCCCTCAACAATCAGAGACCTAACAATGTATATGGAAGATATGCATAGCATATCACTGTAATACAATGGTACAGAACTGACAGAGTAGACAAATGTATGTTAACCCTACATCTGCATCTACACTACATTCCCGTTACGGGTGTTTGCTCCACCTGCTTCACAAAGGATGCCTCAACAGTTATCCATCGGTCAGCCCTGGTGTGTGGCCAAACCTCCACCTACTAATCTATCTACATCGCATTCTTCAGCATAGCTGTGGAGGTCCCTCCTGTGGTGTAATACCTAGGCGTCGTAAAACACCGACTGTAGGCGTGTGCCTTGTGATGTGCCCATAGCGGCCGTAGGCATCGCCAATCCTGCGGCTGCCCAGGCCGCTGCCCTAGTAGGGCCACCTGTCTAGTAGGCGTGTCACGTAGGTATATCAAGATGGGTGCACCATGTGTTGTGCTGGCGTGTGCCATGTAGCCCCACAGCCTAGGGCACCGCGCCATCTAAGGACGCTGCCGTGCAGGGGGTAGTACAGTCTGCAGGTATGTGCAGGCGTGCACATGTGACAGCGGGCCACAAGGATACCCATAGTGGCGACAGCTGCACACATGGCTATAGTGGGACACACACACGGCCATGCATACAGCACACATAGACATACACACACCATAAATAGGCAAGTACACACAAGGTGTATGTCATGTATGGGTAAAGTGTAAGGACAGCAAGGATAGCTGTCTGCCATGTAATCCAGCGATGTCTATGAGGTGTTCTGGAATACGGACAGTGCATGGACAATGTGTGGATATGCAAAGTACCACAGTTATATGTGTCAGCCGTGCAAATATGCGATACATGGGAAGGCGGCTGTCCATGGGAGAGCAATGCGGCCACAACATAGGTACATAGATATACAAAGAAAGAGGTACACACGAGCACATCCGGCAGGCCCGTGAGTGTAATGTACACAGCAACCCACAACACCATAGTAGGGTTCACGTGGAGAACACGCCACGGAGGTCGCCGACCAGAAGAAGCACACGAGCAGTACACGATCTGCGTCCCACCATCCACAGACACAAGGATGGCGCCAGGATATGGGTGTTCTGCGTAAACCTCGAAGCCATACCGTATGAACCCATGCATCTGGGAGCATGGACACACACACACATGTGGCACGCATGGTGATTGACCACACCCCCACATACCCAACCGCACAAACGTACAACACAGGTATGGTATGCGCTACGTGGACCACCGAGCACACCACCAGCAGAGGCACATGTACAGGTGGGTGACAACAACCGTACAGGAATGGCTGCTGGTAGGCAAGGTATGTGTTGCGAAGCGTCTAAAAGCATGTACATCCGCAGAGGCAGCTGCAAAAACACACACACAGAAACACACGCAAGGGCCGGGAGTCGAACCTACGCCTATCTACATGAACTCACTACAGTATGAAGCATTTACAGAGCAGCTACCGAGTTTACTGAGCACAGCGCTGTCAGAGGCATACTTCTAGGCTGGTGACATCACCCGCAAAACAATAGCTGGCAATAGGCAAGGTATGTGTTGCGAAGCGTATAATAGTATGTGTATCCGCAGAGGCAGCTGGAAACACACACACACACACGGAAGGGCCGGGAGTCGAACCTACGCCTATCTACATGAACTCACTACAGTATGAAGCATTTACAGAATGCGCTACCGAGTTTACTGAGCACAGCGCTGTCAGAGGCATACTTCTAGGCTGGTGACATCACCCGCAAAACAATAGCTGGCAATAGGCAAGGTATGTGTTGCGAAGCGTATAATAGTATGTGTATCCGCAGAGGCAGCTGGAAACACACACACACACACACATGGAAGGGCCGGGAGTCGAACCTACGCCTATCTACATGAACTCACTACAGTATGAAGCATTTACAGAACGCGCTACCGAGTTTGCTAAACAGAGCGCTGTCACAGGCATACTTGTAGGCTGCTGACATCACCCGCAAGACAATAGTTGGCAATAGCCAAGGCATGTGTTGCGGAGCGTCTAAAAGCATATTCAGTCGCAGACGCAGCTGGAAACACACACACACACACACACACACGGAAGGGCCGGGAGTCGAACCTACGCCTATCTACATGAACTCACTACAGTATGAAGCATTTACAGAGCGCTACCGAGTTTGCTAAACAGCGCTGTCACAGGCATACTTGTAGGCAGCCGACGGCACCCGCAAGACAATAGGTGGCAATAGCCAAGGCATGTGTTGCGGAGCGTCTAAAAGCATATTCAGTCGCAGACGCAGCTGGAAACACACACACACACACACGGAAGGGCCGGAGTCGAACCTACGCCTATCTACATGAACTCACTACAGTATGAAGCATTTACAGACCGGGCTACCGAGTTTGCTAAACAGAGCGCTGTCACAGGCATACTTGTAGGCTGCTGACGTCACCCGCAAGACAATAGGTGGCAATAGCCAAGGCATGTGTTGCGGGTCTAAAAGCATATTCAGTCGTGAGCGCAGCTGGAAACACACACACACACACACGGAAGGGCCGGAGTCGAACCTCGCCTATCTACATGAACTCACTACAGTATGAAGCATTTACAGAGCGCTACCGAGTTTGCTAAACAGAGCGCTGTCACAGGCATACTTGTAGGCTGCTGACATCACCGGCAAGACAATAGTTGGCAATAGCCAAGGCATGTGTTGCGGGCGTCTAAAAGCATAATCAGTCGCAGAGACAGCTGGAAACACACACACACACGGAAGGGCAGCGGTACGAACCCACCTCTATCTAAATGAACACACTACTCTATGAAGCATTTACAGAGCAGCTACCGAGTTTGCTAAACAGAGCGCTGTCACAGGCATACTTGTAGGCTGCTGGCGTCAGCCAAGACAATAGGTGGCAATAGCCAAGGCATGTGTTGCGGGGCGTCTAAAAGCATATTCAGTCGCAGACGCAGCTGGAAACACACACACACACAGAGACACACACACACACACACACACACACACACACGGAAAGGACGGGGGACGAACCTACGCCTATCTACATGAACACACTACAGTATGAAGCATTTACAGAACGCGCTACAGAGTTTACTGAGCAGAGCGCTGTCAGGAGGCATACCACGTGAGTGGTATCATTTGCAAAGGCAATCGCGCTTCCGGTGTTCGGACAGAGTGCACAGTCACGCAGTCTGTTACCATCCCAAGGTCGCCGTACACTAACACGTTAGTGCTGCAGTCCAGAATAACAAGTAACTACTGATCAGTACATCACTGCATACTGGGCATGCTCAGACACTTAGACTCGGCACAGGGCAGACATGCATACACATGTTGCGACGGCATGGGTGGCGTAATGTGGACCGTCGTGTGTGTCCAGCCACACAACAGAAACCTGGCCATGCCACAGACGTGGCCGTTGCGTAGGGGATAGAGGCATGCACCGGGGGTATTACTGCAGACGGCTGCGGTGTGCACTGTGCTGTGTGTCTATCTACACAGCTGCCTACTGGGCATGCTCAGACACTTAGAGTCGGCACAGATCAGACATGCATACACATGGTGCGTCGGCATGGGTGGCGGAATGAGGACCATCGTGTGTTTCCGGCCACACAACAGTAACCGGTCATGCCACAGGCGTTGTTGTTGCTGCGGGGAATATGTAGGTGCAATTAACCATGTGTAGGACTGGCCTACAGTTTGTTGCATGCTACAGACAACCCTCACAAACACAGGATACCTTCACAGATGTCCTGAGGACACTGGTGAGTGGGCATGCTCTCACAACAGCACCGTTTGGGTGACATGAACCACCCATACATAGCCTGGGAACATTACCCATGGCACAACACAGTGCGCCAGCAGTCCCAGGTGTTCACACACCTGGCCACTGTTAAACAGCCATGCACCATACATACCAGGGGGGGGGATGTCTGACAGTTCTGCCCATCACGCATGGTGAGGATATGCCCCACACAGGATGTACAGCCCTCAATGGTGATGCAAGACCGTATAGTGGATCCACTGGTCATCCACTCACTGTAACCAACACCAGCATGGGGGACCTCAGTGATGACCTCTCCACAGGAAACCACACACATCATATGACCGGTGTGGTACCCTACATGTCCTCCATGCCAATGTTGAACAGAGGCCAGACCGGAAAACGCCTACCGAATGCCTTCCACGACCACCCACATGCATGTCTGCGACAGGCAAACATGATGACATCAGGCCCTTGTCCACCACAGGTAGGCACATGGTGTGGTGGACCGCAGCCACTGACTACCTGTACATCAACAGTTGGAGCTACTACATGGCAGGGCAATGACAGTACCAGGAAACCATCACCCATTCATACCGGCGTCACCATACGGCCCCACATACCAACATCCAGGTCCGCTCGTGGGAGTGGTACTGCAGAGGGCACATGAGACAACCACAGGGCCTTCCCTAACTGTGGTAAGGACATGGTTGGGGGCACACAGACCTGCATGGAAATGGTCCAGAATGGTACAACAGTCACTGCACCCACAGACATTGTCTGCATACCACAGGACATGTTCCATGCATACATCCCCAACAGGGAACATATCCATCCCACCAGAGTGTATCCTCCCAAACATGTCATATGGCCTGGGGTGATCCCATATCTCTATGGCGTTTGACACGTCAGCAATGGGCACCGATGGTTTCCCTGGCTGTGTGCTACCCATCCTCTTTAAGGCCCTCGGCCCACACATGCGGCCACTGTGTCATGTTAGCCTTACTATGGGCTATGTCCCCAATGGATGCCATATGGCATCTGTGGTCCCACTATGCCAGGGTAGTGCTCCTATGGACTGTCAACAGCCACACCCTATACGCTTGACAAGTGTTGTCTGCAAAGCTGTGTGGAGGTCCATACAGGTGGTCATGGTTACAGATAGCGGTGTACAGCCAATGCGGAACATACCCACAACTACATAGTCAAGGGCGGATCCTGCCTCCCGAACCTGCTCGTCCAGTCTGGAGTGTTCACCAAGGCCATTGATGGGGATGTGTGGGTTTGCACACAGTACCATGACCTGGTGGGAGCGTTCAGAGCACACTACACATGGGACCCATGTAAAGGCTCGCCAGCATACATGTGGGGACATATGTCACCCGATGCTTCTCACACAGGTTGGAGGTCACACCACACAGGGTTGGTGCTGAAGGTGCTTTGTCACACTCATATCTGGACCCAGTGGAGGCCCACAGGGCTCACTCCTGTGCACCCTGCCATATGGCATCCGACCTTCCAATGTGCATGCAATCATAGGGGGATTGTAGCAGACAAGGTATGCAGATGACTACGCACCAGCCCGACATACCCAGCACCCCATGTTACCGTACATCCACCTAGGCGTCATAGACATGGCTGACTGGTGCCAGAGCCATGGCCTGCTACCAGATGCCAGAGAAGGTGCAGCCCTACCCAGTGTGAAGAACATGTTCGTCCCAATGTCACATGTAGGTGGTACGCCATTAAAGGTGGTGGACATGTTCAGGGTGATGGCTACCACACCTGTTGGCAACCTCTGTCAACACACACAATGGCAATGTGGGTGTGAAGACATTCCATTGTGGCCTCCTGGTCTGGATGGAATGGCAACCACATCAGGGGTGTTCATTGTACCCCTGTACACATCACACAGCAGTGCAATGACTGTGTACAATGGCACATGTGGCCTGTAGCTAACCTGGCGCCTGCAGCACTCGGAAGGACCGCAAACGTTCCACAAGACGGGGATGGCGGTGCTAGGACATGTGTCACATGGTGCACGGCCAAGGGGACACTGGCTGTGGATCTGCACAGCACAGCTGATCCGTGGTGATCTGTGCCCGACATACACGGCCATGTCTGACCTGGGTGACATGGGCACATTCCACCTCCCAGGCCCCATGCGAACACGGGCACAGAAGCGACTGTCAGACACCTCAACCCAAAGATGAGTGGGACGTGCTGGGGGAACAGGGTAACGGCCAGACACACAGTGCAACACGGGGAGGAGTGCCAGGCCATGTGAAGGAAAGGCCCTGACTGCCTTTGTCCAGGACTGCTACTGACGTGTGGATGTGTGACTATAGTTATGCGCCAGTCAACCTCTGTGTGTCACTGCTAGACCAGGGACTGGGGACTGATGGATATGGCATCCCCATCCTGAGGGGTGTTAGATGCCACACACAGTCATGCTAGGTCCACACATGTCGTAGGGCACATATCCTGTTACGTTCATGTGTGCCTATGTACCTATGTAGGGGTCCATGCCGGATGTGGGTAACTGTGCTATGCTGATTTTGCCAGACATGCCTGTGGGTACCCACGACTACGTGGGGAACTAATTACAGTGCTCCCAGTAGGCACGTGCAGTACACCATCAGTATCAAACGGGTTAACTGCACCGACATGGTGCTACACATGTAACCACCACACATACTGTGTACACATATCAATGAATGCTGCACCTGTCCTGCATGGTATGTCTGCTGCATGATGTCCGTGCACAACACACATCACATACACACCTGTCACCAGCCATACACACACACCACAACATACACAGCACGTACCATGCGGACACAGGTATCACGTACACCTCTCACTATCGTGTCCACCCTGTGCATCATAATATGTTAGCTTAACCGTGCATTGCTGGTGTGGCTCACAGTTATGCGGCAGAGACTTAATCATATGCACAGGGTGATATGTGTGCCACAGGCATGGGCTGTACCAATGGATGACATCATGTGTGTGTAAGGGCCAGTGCATTGAGTGGGCATGACTATGTAGAATGCATGTGGGTGTGGTGGAGCCCTACAGTTGTGTCTGCTGTGTGTGGGTGTGTGTACACAGTTCAGTCATCTGTGATGCCTACACGGGGTATGCTTGGCAGCCCCTGACTGTACAGTGCAGGTGTTACGGCTCACTGTGTCTGCCGGCGGCGAAGTGACCCGCGCCTGCCTGGGGTCGCACGGGCACGACCGGGTGGAGGTACAGACTGTCCACTCTCCGATGTCACATGTCCGCTGGAAACATGCCCACGACGGGGCCGTCCAGGGCCACGTCCACGTGGCCTGCTCTGTCCTGGTGTGGATGGTGTAGTAGCAGCTGCAGTGCTACTGCTACCATCACTGTCTGTGTGGGCATGGGAGGTGGCACGCACACGCTGACCTGCAGCAGGTGGTGTTGCTGGCACACGCCCACGCGTGCCCTATGCCTCACCCTACCTGGTGTTCCTGCACGGACTGCGCCGCGCTCAAGGATGGCCAAGCCTCGGTCGAGGAGACCAGCCATGTCGCCCAATCTCCTATCAGAACATCGGCAAGATGCTGTTGTGCATTCGCCAATGCCTGGATGCTGTCATTTAAGTGCGGATTGCGGACCTCTGCAGCCTCTGCCCCTCCTGGTTCTGCCGTTCGGCGCGTGCCTGCGCCGCCATTACAGTCTGGAACATGCGTCTGGTTATACCAGCTGCTGCACCTGTACGGCAGGTGTATGTCTAGCGGTGCTCCCCTACGGGCAGCACCTGCCACATGCCTGCGTGGCACTGCACCAGTCCTTACACTGGCAACATCGTGTACCCACACCTTCTGCAGCCACCACACATTCCTGCTCGGGGACAACAGGCGCTGACTGACCATCATCTATGGGCATCGGTGTCGGGGTATGTGTCGGCATCTGAACCGTGTGCAGGGATGAAAGGGACGTATGTGTAATGTTCTCCACTGGCACAGTCTCTGCCTGTGGCGACCCTGCCTGTGCCTCATGCACATGGTCATCACCACTAGTATCTGTGGGGACACTAGCATCAGATTGACCGCAGGAGGGGAACACACCTACAGCACCTGTCAATACAAAGACATACCATCGGTTACAATACAGACACACACACACACACACACACACACACACACACACACACACACACACACACACACACACACACACACACACACACACACACACACACACACACACACACACACACACACACAGCATGCATGTGATAATGCAGGTGGCATGCAGCATTCACACAACACAGACCAGTGAATGCAGACCAGACATTCATAGTGGCAGTATGTACACTGCCCTGGTGGGGACAGTACAACAGGCAGGTGTCATTTAGTAGGCATGCAGTACACACATTCATGGTAGTTTGCATGCATCAGCGTGATACACCGTGTGGCCGCGGGCAGGTTGAGAGTACACATGGCTGCCAACACTATGTAATGTACACCGCAAACATGTGCGGTATCATGTGGACATGTGAGGATGGTGTCCCACCGCATGCACCACATCACGATGGCTGTCATGGTGCAGTGTTATGTGTACAGTGTACAGATACAATGTATGTGTAACAGTGATGTCTGTGCAGGTACGTTTGCTGTGAGCTGTGTGCGTAGCTGTACGGTGTGTGGTGCGGGCTCTGTGCCACTGCACAGTAGCAGGACACAGCTATGTGTCTGTGCGATGCGTGACCTGGGCGCATTACATTGCCATGTCTGTAAGTCAGTTCAGCTGCTCAGCAGCACATATATGGTGGACATTGGAGGCACCTGTAGTAGCTGGGGAGAGGGATTTCATGTCACTGGTGTACTACAGCAGATGTCCAGGGGGTCCACTACATTGATGAACCCACTATGTGTGTACAGGGTGCAATGGTGAGTACCCACTGTGGATGTGCTGTGTGGCAACATGCCTGTAGGTATCCACCATGGCCTTGTCTGTCTGACTCATTGACAATTGTGTGTGGTAGACATTGTGCACACGGCCCTGTGGTGGCCCATGTGACATACACCCATACTAGTGTGGCGTGTCACATTCTCTACGGATATGCTGACAGTGTGTATGTCTGCTATGTTGTGCATAGGTCATATCATGGTGTGACAATGTTGCAGACAGACAGACACGTGCATGGGACATGGCATGCGCCATGTCACAACGCGTGTGCACCCGATGCAGGGGCATGGGTCACATTGGTAACACCTGTGCTCTGGCCAGATCACAGCTCACTCTGTGGTACTGTGTCCATACTGCACTGGCATTCCAATGCATACTACACATGCAGCCATTGTGTAACACCTACACCATTGTATGCATAGCTGAATGCACGTAACACACCAATTGGTTGTGTGGTGTCATACCACTCACGGTAATGGGTGTATCTACTGTACATGGGTGGTGTGTATGTCGGGTGGTGCGAGCTGTATACCGTGGCGGGGCACACACAGGTGAGCATGTCATGCCTAGACACATGGGGAATATCAATACAGCAGAACATGCGTTTGACTGGCAACAGACTTACCTGCAACAGACCCTTGTCCTTGCGACCGCCAGGCGTACCTGTAAAGGCATTACACAAAGGTATACACATTAGCCATTACTATCTCCACGGTCAGCACTGTGCATGACACATCATGCATGTGTGTGGTTGCATGTGCTATGCACATGTCTGCTAACACAACATAGCATACAATGGTTTGCATCTTGTGTGGCCATATACCTGGCATGTATTGCTATATCATGTGTTGTACTATGACACCCACACCCACGTCGCCTATCATACATACATGCAACACTGACTTACCATGCGGCTCCAGGCTCATAGCTTGGGTGACACCCACCTCCACGATGGACGCAAGTGGTTGTGCATGTTGTTCCGTGGGTGTCCCCAGACTGACCAGGAGCTCCTCCGTAGCTGTGAGTGGGTCTGTGTTGGTGGCCCACCACCTGTCCCACATTGTTGCCTGGCGATTGCAGCGGCACGCTGTCTTGCATGCCGGATCAGGTCTGTGCAGTGCCTGCGGATTTGTTGGTATGTGCGGTTGGTTCCGCCCACGCTGTTCACCCTCCTGCACAACTCCTCCCACATCTCCTGCCGTTCTTGTGCCTGCTGTGGGACATGGCTGAACAGGGCATTGTAGTTACTCTGGAGGTATGGTATGATGACCCCCTCCTGGCGGCTAAATGGTGGTAGCCGGATAAGTGGCAATATCTGGAAGAGATAAAGATGGTGGCAGGTTACATTCACACTGCTGTGCTGGCTTAGTGTTGGAAATACATTGCTATGACATATGCGACATCTGCACAGTGATCTGTGAAGGGCATCGTGGGGGTGACACAGCCGATGTTGTGGCTTCACACCATTGAGCACTGGGTGTCACATCATATCTGTGTGCCACCCCATCACACTGTGCACGCACCATGTAGATGTTAGCCTGCCATGGACATGTGTACCTGGCTGCCCCTATGTCCGTATCAGTTGGCATATGTCCCCATGTGGCGTCTGTGCTACTGTTCACCTGTGCGCTGTGTATATGTCAGTACACATCACGTCTGTGTCCATTGTGAGTGTCAGCAGCGGCACTGTACACATACACATGGACCCGTGCACATGAATGTGTTGTGCCATGTACTTCCACACAGCACTGTACCGGTGCTGGACAACTGCCCCAGCTCACCTGTGTTACGTATGTGATAGACATGGAGCAATGTGTAACCATGACACATTAGCAGGAAAGGCCATGCATAGCATGTACACGCACACATTGTGCAGAGCATCACACAGCACCTGTAACATGACAGGGTGCATCGCCACCACATTACTACTGTGTATGGTTGATAGTGAGAGTGCCTTTTGTCCATTGCACCATGTGGGACTGCGATAGCTCATGCTGCCTTGCTGGTCATCTCTGCATGATATGGCAGGGTATGCATCATACATGGCAATGGGTGTGACCCACCCAGGGGCTGCCGGTATTGGCAGGGTGGCTGTCCATTGCTTTGGTCATAGCTGTGTGAATCTGGACATTCAATATGTTTATCACCATGGTGTGGACACTGGCCTCCAGCGGGGTATGCTGTACGCTGCTTGTTGAGGGTGTGTGTGGTGCATGCAGGTATCACACATCCATGCGTACACTGTAGCCCTGGCAGGTGCTATGTGCTGGGATGTTGATCGACACAGTGCTGTATGTGTACACACACCACTATCCCATGCACATGGATATCCGCCTGAACTGATGTGGGTGACACATATGTGTGCATACATTGCCCGCTGCCACCCACATGTCTGCTGCTGCACTACACACCGCCATCCCTCCCTGTGTGAATGTGGTGTTGGCCTCAGCAGAGGTATCCATGTATGGGGACATGGATGTTCACATAGCAGGCCCACTGATGGTATCGTCGATCTGACCATACACATGTGATGCACCCTCACACATACAACCCATTCATATTGTTGTTCACAATGGTGACACGGCTATATTGCTATGCGGAGCCATTCACAGACATACATACACAGAGGCATGCACGCCCATCTGTGTCATTGGCGGACTATTGGTGTGGTTTGGCACCTAGCGTGTTTGACTGCAGGTGGCGCAGACCTACTGTGCACATGTCTACATGGTAGGCCTGTTCTACGGTAGGCATCTGTGATGTGCTGTGCACATCTCATACCTGCACATTTGGTTGTTGTCCATCGGTCCACAGGCCAGTGGTGGGACATACAGAGATGTTGCTGAACATATGTACATGCGACACTGTACAACTGTGACGCTAGCCTCTCAGATGCTCATGTGTCATGGTCGTGAACACCGTACACACACATGTGGTTGTGGGCCGCCGTCCATACCCATCTCCACCTGTGGGTTGCTATCATCCCACACACTCCTTGTACTGTCTGTTCAGGCTATGCAGCTATGTGGGGCTTGTGTGCATACAATACAATACTATGTGCCTTTGCACCCATCACGGACATTGTCACACAGGTACACCGGCAGCCATACACATCGCAGATTGTTGTCAGCATGTCACATGTGGTACACACCTAACACATCTCCTGCGGGACATGGTAATCTGTGTGGGCATGTCCAGTAGTGACATACCACAGCTACCCCTACATGGCGGCTAGCCAGGACATGTCTGTATACATCTACTGTGACATATACACCAGCAATGCCCCCTACCTACATCACATGGTACTACCTGTGGAGTATGTGTGTCTGCATCCATGCTATGGCCATAGATGACATTTGTACATCTATATGTGCAACATACCTCGGTGGGGGTTGTCATGAGCACACGTTCCATGTGTCAATGCATTGTTTGTGTCTGTTGGGCAGTCATTGTTGTGCATGGTTTACATGGCTGACATAGTGTACTGTGTCTGATTCCAGGTACTTCATTGGGCTACCAGCATTGTACATTTCTACAGCACATTCCAGCCATCATGTAGCCAGCTTAGATGACAGTGGGAGGTGTTCCGCCATGTGCACATGTGTCACACAGTACAAGGGTGACTGACACACATTGTCGGGACTGGGTTCTGACTGCTGTGGATGTGTGTACCGGTGTTGACAACCATGACTGCACCAGATGGTGTCTCCTGGATGTGTGACATTCACAACAAACACCCACATTCACATAGCAGCACATCGTCCACGACAATTTACATTCCTGCCTGAACACTGTGTTCGGTATGTTTGTATGACCACTGCATATATCACTGGTGGCCACCAGCATGGCTGCCTACAGCAGCAGTGTGTATCCTGTGCAAACATGGGTTACACCAGTCACAACACACCTGTGCCAGCTGGCCCTGTAGTGGGTGACAGTGCAGTTACATTCATCATGTAACAGTATACACCGTGCACCAGTATGTTGCGGACATGTGAACGGCTGTGCTACTCAACATATGCACACATGGCGCATCACCTGGTACACCGTGTCTGCCTTGCCACCTGCTATTGTGACCACCCTGTGATGACATTGTACAGCCCACATGGTCGTGGACATGTGATGGCTCAATGGTGAATTAACCGTCCAGGTGTGTGTCTAGCCAGGTGTCCAGTAGCCACTGGTCTGCATGCAGGGATAGTCTACATTGGCCTACTCTGTCACTGGGACTGTTGACTATGGTCATACTGTTGTTATGCAGGCATGTGCTGTCTGTCCAGTCTGATAGTCGTGTTGAACCACACTACCGTGGCACACATGACGTGTGGACATCTGGCTAAGGTGTGCAGCCCACATGTACATCTTCTCATGCTATGCTGCCTGTGCAGCGGTGTCACATGTCTGTCTCTGGCAGGGCTGTCACAGGTAGGCACAGCATGCAGTGATGTGTGACAATGCTTACACCCTCCACTGTGCTGTACAGTAGCACTGCACACACAGTACAGCACACATGTCACTTATCTACAGTGCCTGGGACCTGCCTCCATGCCCTACACGCCACACCTGCCAGTCCAGATTGTACACAGATCATACCTCCCAGTCACATACCTGGACTGCAACACACACAGGTGGGTGGTTCCCACACCGCACCGTGATTTACACACATAC
The DNA here is from genome assembly GCF_019279795.1 of Protopterus annectens. Taxonomy (NCBI): domain Eukaryota; kingdom Metazoa; phylum Chordata; order Ceratodontiformes; family Protopteridae; genus Protopterus; species Protopterus annectens. The sequence continues at coordinate 1,199,955,723 of NC_056728.1, forward strand.
TGTATTTTCCCATGACACATTGCATCATAGGTGGTCCATGTTCAGATACCCATGTTTGTGGCCACTCGCACATTGTGACACGCGACAGTGCAGACACTGTACACCACAGGTTACATGCCAGTCAGGGTGGCATGCTGTACATTGCACCTGGGACAGTTGCTACTGCTATGTATTGCCAGCAACACGACCTTCCCTAGTATGGACTCCCGTACCCACACATGCTTGGCCATGCAGTACACATAGCTGGGTGACACATTACACGACACATACCATACCTACACTACCCTCAGCATGCACCAAACCTACATGTGTCTGTATGCTAGGCCTACACACCTCCCCCCTCTGTTTGCTGAACATCCATGCTTACCATCCCTGCTAGCCACACCCTAAGCACACAACCATAGCAGCATGCATGGTACATACACACTACAGCCGGTATTACTGACATCCACTGACAGAGGTTGTTGAGGGCATGGCACCACGTCCAATGGACAGTCTATGTGCCTATGCCAACAGTGATCACAGTGCACTTCTGCTACATGTACACACTGGTAGGGACCATGCTATTCCACACTGAGACATGGTGGTGCTGGCATTTTCACAGATGCCACAGTGGTATTCCTGTTCCATGCACACGTGCTATATGGGCACATGTGCAGGCTGTTGCATGGTAGTTTTGTTCACCTGTGTGTTGTGTGTCACTTGACAGTCATGGTGTGTCCTGCTGGTGCATGACATACTCCACAGCTAGCTACCTACACATGACTGCCAGACATTGCAGTGTGGGCCCTCACGCAGTGTGGTGGTATGTCTCTGCTGTTTGACTACATCCACATTCAATGCAGCATACCACGGTCATGCAGGCATTGACGACACAGATGTTGCTGGCATCCTGCCTGCCAATGGGGTACCTACCAACAATACACACTCTCACTCACTACAGGGTTCCAATCCTTGGCTGGACATTGTATTAACCCTGTGGACACATACATAGTACTGGCATGCACATGTTATGTCTGGGAACACAGTCCCAATGTCACCTCCAACCACCGTAGTTGTTGTATCCCGCCAACCTGGCTGTTACATGTCTCTGCAGCAGCACACATCAGTGACTGCTAGCCCATTCATGTCGTTGTGCACCATGACCACCACACTACCACATCTATCACACTACACATGGATGGTACTGCATTGCACGTATGGGGCTGCATCTCTACACCCATGACTGGGCCATTCAGTATGGCACTGGGCCACATCTTGACATACATGCTTCACACACTCATTGACTACCTGCATGCCTTTCCTGGCACCCTTGTTGGGCTTCTGTGCCACGGAACACCACATCCCATGCTGGCCACCTGTCATATTATTGCATGGGTGGTTGGGGTGGTACAGAGGGTATCACATCAGACATGATCTGCTCTTTGCCCTTCAGCACCATTCCACTCTATGCTATTGACAGTGTACACATCCAGCATCACATCGCACCCTATGTATCGGCATGTTACGCCATGTGCCTTCTGTACAGTTCACACAGTGGTGCAGGCATGTCATGCTAACTACAACATGTCAGGGACGTGTGGCATTGCACGTTCCTCAGACATGTGGCCCCTCATGCTCAGTATTTGCATCGTGCACTACCTACTGTCACACAGTACTGTACATGCCTACATATACCACTTCTACATACCTGGCAGCATTCTAGCTCATCCTACTCATGTTGCTGACACCCATACAGGTGTCAGTGTGGCAGATATATCATGTAGATATCATTGCATCAGTTACATCACACATAGTGCATACACATCACCTTTGCATACTGACAGTCATGCGGTGTGTATCACATGGATACTGTCCCTATACAGGCATATCACGTTGTACATGGTTGATGTACACACACATGGCCCACATGGTGCTGTGGTTGCCATATTACACCATAGTGTGGGTACACATGTGCAGGACTACACATTTCTGGACCGTATGTGTAGCTGATACCTTGGGTGCCCTTGTACCTGTGCCATACACACATGTACACGCAGGCCATGTTACAATAACACATGTGTGGTGTACCTTACACAATGGATACAACGTTACATGTGTCAGTATAGTCATGCTGTGCTCTCTACCCAGCTCAGACAGTTTACATATGCAAATGACAGTCATGTAACACATCTGTGCTCACCTAGATGCCACTAACACAGGGTGTAATGTACTCTGCCATGGCCCATGTTCTCCACAGTACTGATGCATGTAGTACTCCTACATGGCGTTTGCTGTGGGCAGGGGGGGAGGAGCAGTCCTGCATGTGTGCACACATGCCACATTGCTCAGCCCGGGCGTCTGTGTGACATCCACAGACTGGACACACACCATGCTGTGGGACATAGGTCCTGTGCACATCCCACAGGGGCACACTGTGTCACTAGTCATGTCATAGCTGCCTTGCTGGTAGGGTGACACAGACCCATGGTACCACCACAGCGGACGTGCTGTATAGACATGACAGTTGACATCCAGTTCTGCCGTTCAGTGGACACTACCATGGGGGGGGGGTATCAGTACTGTGTACATTGCACATGTGTTTACACACGGCACTGCTGGACATCATTGTGGCACACATTGCACCTGCTATGGAACGTTTGGACATGGTCACTTGCTGGTACCTCCATTTCGGGTACCTATTCTGCTACTACATTGTCCCATATGTGCAGGCCATACATATCTTGTGTATGTATATAACATTAGCCCATCGTTCCATCATGCATGCTATGCCTGTGATACTGTCTATGATCTCTGAACATATCCATCATGCCAGCTTTGCATTACACATACTTGACATAGTCGGTCCTACTGCGTGGGATAGGTGCACGTCGTGCGCACATTCCGTATGACATCGACGGTATATGCCCATGCACATGTGTGCTGTGACACTATACATAAATGTCCTATCCCCTGCTGTGGCACTTCAGTGTTGGATATCCACTGCCAGCATCGGCGTGGGTGGTGGCATTGTTCTGTGTTTGCAACGCCTATGGCAGACCTGGGGTAGGGTTATCACCTGTGCCACTTTGCAAGGGACAGTCCCTCCTTGGGCAGTTGTGTCCTGACAAACTTTATCACTAATGGCAAATGTCCTGAGATTGTGGGACATCACTATATCCCATTCTTATGTAAGAGTTGCATAACATACTTATTTATGTATGTACATTCCTAACTGTTACAAGACACACAATAAGCAACTGAACTGCTACAAGAATACACCTTTCTTTATGCAAAAGAGTAGAGTTCTAACCTTTGTACTGACCATGGGTATGTGTCCACCTGTAACATCTGAAGTATGTCCCGACGGTTTCCCACTTTGGCCTTTTGAAAGGGTGGCAAGCCGGCCCTGGGGTTATCCCGGGTGTTTACATGTTGTCCCACTGCTGTGCACACGTTGTCCACAGTTGTTGGTATGCTGCGCGTTTCAGCATTACATATCCAACCTTCGCCTCTCTGCCTGATGGACAGGTATCTTTACCTACACACACCGTTCACATACTGTACAGATTAGTCATACGTATCGTCGTTACACACCAGTACAATTCGTGGGTTCGACATACCTTTCCGGCCTTTTGTTCTGCGTTCGACTCAATTCCCTTGATTCTGTTTCTCGAGTTCGTATGGGTTCGGTATGAACATACGGTTTGGATATCCAGGGAGTCTTCCTTATATTCGCCGTCGCCTGAGCCATGTGGGTTAATCAGGCCAGTAGCTGTTCCTCGGTGTGTACTTATGCGCATATCAGAGGTGATCCCGCTTCCTTTCGTGCCGGACGCGTCGGCACTAGGCCATGGTTCTTTCCTCGTGTGGCCGTTGGTTATTTGCAATACCTTAGTGAGGATGGTATGTATTGTATCATGTTTGTGTGACTGCATCCGCTATGTGTGGTGTCGGGTACATTTCGCTGTGGTGTTAGCCGTGGATTGTGTGTGTTGGGTATGGTATTGTGTTCGACATGTGGGTCCCGTGTCCTGGCGGTGTCTGTCGATGGCGTTGTGCATTCAAATGTGTTACATGGCTGTTATTTTCCTGTACATAGCGAATGCATGGATGCATCAGCCGCTGCTAGTGTTCCCCATGAGCTTGTTGTGGGTATCGCGCTGTCATTCACTGCCTGTATGTGTTTGCTACGGTTTTAGCTGTTATCCCTTTGATATGTGCAATGGGGTATATCTGCGGATGTGGGTGACGGGTACGGGGTGTGAGTCTTGCATTTACACATACCAGATATGCTTGTGTGTGTGCTCCATCCCTGCTTGGGGAGCTGCGGGTTACCTGTCTGTTGTTCCGGGAATGTTTGTTTTGTTGATGTCGTCTGCTGTCGGTATCGCCTGCATGTGTGCTTCCTGCACGTATTCCGCCTTCACATCGGTTATATATCTGCGCATGTCCGTCCGTGCCTACCATCCATTGGCACTTTGTCGCTGATAGTTACGGTGATTGTGGTCCTATACTTGGGGCGGACTGTATGCTACCGGTAGCCTCCTATTCGTGTGCCGCTTGCTTACGCCACGGTCGTGGAACACACCGCGGTATTTACCGGACCGTAGTGTTCACGATCGGTGCCGGGATGGCACATTCGTATTTTCGCCGTACATGCCTGATGCTGTGTAACGTTGCCAACAGACCGTGTGGAGTCTACGTTATGGCGCCATACCTACGGTCGTGGTTTGTACATCGTCCTTTGCATCTCCGGTTTGCTATGGCCCTGTGGTACACTTTGGGACATTGCGCTTTGCATCATTTTACGTCGCCACGTGCATAGCCACTGAGGAGATGCCAGTACTACTTTGTGGGTACTGCTGTACATCGCCTATGGTTCCTGTACTGTATGCCTCGCCTGTTATTACACTCCGCCTGTGACATGTCACCTTCATACACAGTTTACACTGGCACACACATTACACACACACAGCGGAACACACGACAACCTCACCTCACACATACACATATTGCCGCCATGGCTGTCAACCTTCTATTTCCGGAGTGGGGAACACACACAGTAGTAATGTGAAACACATGGGCATAATGTGGAACACATAGTAATGGCATAGTGACAACTTCAGCTAAGTAGGTCATAGGTTGATTATGATATGCTGATTTACTTACAGTGAAGAACCTTTACTGACTTACTATGAGTACATTCTATTTACCAGGATGTCATTTATATACATTCCTAACAATGGATGTTTGAGAGACATTTTCAATGTGGAACTTGTAGGTACTGCGAGGAACATGAACTGTTTTACACCCCGAATGAGGTCAGTTCCTCATAAGGTCGTACACTTCACTGGTATGCTTTCCGCCTTCGCACCGACGGTTGAACACAATACCATCCTTGGCCGCATCGCCGGTGGCGGCGTGTATCTCCGCACTCATGTCCTATGGATATGACACGCACATATGTAGGGTTGCCACCTTTTCAAATGGCCAATGTGGGAAATTTTAGTAGAAACGTCTGATTTTGCATGCCAACACACACCCACGGCCAGTACAAAGGACAGCGATTCACTTTTGACGGAATCTGACGATGTAGCATTACAGTTGCTTATTCTGTTTATTATCATATTTAGATGTTTCTTCTACAATATAACTGTTTTGTGCAACTAATAAAGTAATTATGGGAAATGGTTTTGTCCTACAATCTCAGGACATTTGCCATTTTGTCAATGTTTTTGCAGGACACAACTGCCCAAAGGTGGACTGTCCTCACAACGTGGGACAGGTGGTGACCCTACACATATCCGTTACTGTACCGTGGACTGGTGACCATCCCGACACGCGGATATGTATTGATGCAGGTTAACATTTCCATGGCTGGCGTTACCTGCCCTGCCCACCCTCCAGGATAATCGGGTTGTCGGTCACTATGTTTAATATGTGGTGATTTCGCGTCTTACTTATCTGTGAACTTGCATCCCTGGGTTCCATATTACCCTGTTGTACTTTCTATCTGTGTATGCGTACATATATTTCTACATGTGTACTGATATGTATTTCCGTATCTGTGTATGCACATGCGTACATGTGTGGTCGACTTGCGGCGATAGTGGCAGCATATGGCTACGCCGTGTGCTGTTGAACCGGCGTCGTTGGCGTGTTGGCGTTCCATGCTCTGCTGGCTATTGGGTGTGCAGTGTTTGGCGGTGCCTTTGTTGGAGTCACACATACGTCCGCATACGGTACACATTACGGGCGGACATGTTTGTGTGGCGTCCATTTTACTGTGTGTGCAGGTCAGGAGGTGTCAGTCCATGGGGCCTACACTGTCAGAGTATGTGCTATCGTTCCCTCTTTGCCAGGGCGTAGGCATATTGGGTGCGCCTCTGTCTACCTACTGGGGCTGGCTCAGGGTGTCCGTGGCGCCGCGCCCTGTGCCTGTGCTTGCCCTGGCAGTTGTGGCGGACTTGGTGGCCCTCCGGCATTATGTCCCTGCAGCAGCTGTTTCCGCAGAATCATATTGTGTAGCATACAACATACTATGAATATGTGGGCACTTGTGCCTGGAGAGTACTGCAAGGCTCCACGGATGTATCCAAGCACCGGAACCGTGATTTCAACATCCGAACACACGCTCTATGATTATTCTCGTTTGTGCGTGTGCCTCATTATGGCGTTCTTGCATGTGTGTGTGTGCATTTCTGATGGGTGTCATCAACCACGGCTCCAGTGCGTAGCCAGCATCCCCACAAGGTGACCTTGTGTGATGTCCCCACTGGCGAATACCTGGTACAGCTGTGAGGCATGCCAGATATGGGAGTCGTGGTAGCTTCCAGGGCTGCCGCACACACATCCATGATAATGCCCTGCGCATTGCACACGACCTGGCAATTGATGGAGGGGTATCCCTTGCGGTTTATGTAGCGTCTACCCTGCTCCCCAGGTGGTGACTTGATTTCTATGTGCGTACAGTCTATCGCACCCAGGACCTCCGGGTATTGTGCCACACGGTGGAAGCGGCGCATATTGCTAGCCAACTCCTCCTGAGATGTGGGGAACTTTATGTGCTCATGGGCATGTGGTAACATGGCATCCAGGAACTGGTGTAGTACCCTGGATGCTGATGCCTGTGAGATGCCCATTATGTCCCGGTGGGCCTTTGAAAGGTACCTGTAGCCAGTATTCGCAAGCTCACACATACCTTTGTGTCCACTGGGATGGGCTCCCCTCTGTTGTCTCTTGTTCTCAGGCGCGGCCGGCACAGCTCCACTATTTGCTGTAACGTGTCCCTGTCCACCCTGTAGCTCTACTATCTCCAGGTCTCGCAGCCCCTGGTAGGTCACCCTTGGTCTGAACACTCTCCTTCTCCTGTGAGGCCTCACGGTTGTTGTCGGCACCACCCTCCGCAACTCCGTCTGTCTCTGCCACATACCTATGCATCACGGCCACGGCGGCACCCAGCATATACATGTTAAAAGTTCCCGTCTGTTTACACCCTACGGTGCGGCGTTTGGGAAGTCGCTGTGTGTTGTGCGCATTCACATTTATTACTGTTGTGCTGTATACCGGTGAGGTCATTGGGTGTGTCTGCGGCCCTATCCATGGATTATTTCCGTGGTTTTACGCTTGCAGCTGCAACGGTACTGCCTGTAGTGTTACATTACAGTTGCCTGCATTGCCTTCGCCTGGCATCTTACATTACTGCATCCTGCAGGCACATGGCATATGATGCATTTTATCTGCAGCCGCAGTTATGCTACCTCTGTACTTGGCTGTGCTATTTCGGTTCTTTGATCTTTGCATTTCTACTACATCCCCTATTATCTTTGCTCTCAAATGCCTCCCCTTTCCCGTTCTGCAGGAGTCTGCATGCAGACTTATCAGCTGACGGCGTTTGCCCTTCCTGCATTGATTGGTGTTAATTGCTCGTTACGGATACATTTACACTGCTTCCGCATTTCCTCGTATTCTCCGCATTACCTTCCTATATCCCTGGTTGTTGACGGTGAGGCCGTCACATGACTGGTTTCGGGAACGTAGTCATCCTCGTGCACATGCATTTGTACGCGCATTCTGTACTGTCAGCGCATCTATTTCCTAACACGCCAGTCATGATGTTGTGATGTGCATTGTACAGCCCAGATTTGCTGTCCTCCAATATCCTTCCTCCTACGGTGGCACACCCCTGTGTGGTTGACATGTATCTGGTGTAGGCCACTCCTCGGTGTAGTACCGCTTCGCCGTTGCTCCATCCTTACGCTGGCGCCCGTTTTGCGATTCACTATTATCTGCCTCATTTGCATGGAATTGACTACTAATACCTGGTTACGGCCGGACACCGCCTCCACTCCTTGACAACCATTGCGCTGGGGTTGCAGCTTTACATACATACTATGGTGTGTGGTGGCTGTGCAGCTGATTTGTGTTCTAATGCTCTTTTCGGACATTATCATATTATTTCATTGCTTTACAACTTCTGTGCACACATCCCGGGGGTCTGCTGTTCTTTCTACGTACGTGCCATTTATGTCATTTTTACATTTTGTGCATATTTTCTTTGGACATTCTCGGTGCCTTTCCACATTGGCATATTGCACCTATATGATACCTGACTTTGACAGCCTTCCGTTACTCCTCCGGTATGTTTGGGTAAATGTAAACCGTTTTTTTTGGTTTACATTGCCGTGCCCTTACGCTACGCCTGCGCCACTTCGTGGATCGCTATTGCCCTCATTTGCATGATGCAATACCGCACACAGTGTGTTTTGCATACCTACGCCGGGGGGCGGAGACGGTCCGGCGCACGCCGGTAGTGCACGTGGAATTCATTCATACCTGAATCGCTCAGCAGCCATATTTGGCGTTATAACGCCAACGCTATGCGGGCGCCTGGCGCAAGGTTCATGAATCCCGGGGTATGTTTCAAGGGAATGAACAACCACCATTAGTAACTTTAAAAAAACGAGTTTATTCAATCCTTAACTACCCCCGACTGTCGAGGCTTTTTAAAAAGTTTATGAAAGTGATCTATATACTACACTGAATATGTCTGGCAACAAGACTTTTTTTAATCTGACTTTGTTTGTCTTTCGGCTTTTCCTGGTTAGGGGTTGCCACAGTGGAACTCCGGTCTGCTAATGATTGGCAGTTGTTTTATTTATTTATTTTTTTATGTGGTGTCGAGTTGCCAGCCCGACACCCAACCTTCAACAAAGGCACGCCCATTCAACGCATGTGTTTCAAATGCCCACTTGACCGCTGGGAGGACATGCAGACTCCACACAGAAGGCACTCCCAAGCCGAGAATCGAATGGGAGAACCTCTTGCTGTGAGGTAATAATGCTACTGCTGCACCACCGCGTATCTGACTACAGAAGAAAATATAGCGAGCAAGCAATTAAGTGTTACTACTGAGATTTGTATATTCTCCACCGAAAAAGGTAGAGCAATTGTTGTGATGGACAATACTGACTATTTAAATAGTATGTTGGAACTTCTAGGTGTTTCTAATACATATCTACCCATAGCTAAATATGATGTTAATGATTTTATACAAGAAGTGTATGCTTCCTTACATGATTTATTGCTTACTAATATGATGATAAAGGAATTGTATGATTTTGTGTTTGTTGAACATTCAGTGATTCCTTCCCTACATGGTCTTCCAAAAATACATAAAAGGAAGGTTAATCCTCCTATACAACCTACTGAAGCTGGAAGGGGATGGGTCACCAAGCCTTTGTCTATTTTCGTTGAACAACAACTAAAGTCATTTTTAATTTGAGCTCCTGTAGTATTAAAAGACACTGAAGACTTTCTTCAGACCTTTGGGAAGTGTATACGAGAATTTCATTTTGTAGACAGGAATTTTAGTTTTGTCACGCTAGATATTAACACTCTATTTACTATTATAGCAAATGATTTTGGGGTTAATTCTATACACACATTTCTGAATACGTCAAGTGATTTGACACATGAATGCATTGAATTAATTTGTGTTCTATTAGAATTAATTCTAAGTATAATACTTTTATGTTTGATGACGAGATCTATTTGCAGCAGCAGTATGTGGCTATCGGCACACTCTGTGCAAATAGTTATGCCAGTTTGATACTGGCTGACTGGGAAGCCAATGTTGTCTTCTCTAATCATGCCTATAGGGGTCATCTCATTTATTATAAGCATATTGTTGACAATATCTTTATTTTGTGGGATAGGACATATCGTGTTGTGTGATTCTGCTAGTTATCTGGAAAATAACAGTTCTTACTTTAGGTTTACTATGCATTGTTCCAGTGAATGTATTGATTTTCTTGATACTACTTTGGTGCTTAGGAATGATGGCTATATAGACTCTTTGTTGTTTAGAAAAGAATGTAGAAAAAACAGTCTTCTTTCCAGAAACAGCATGCATCTTAGTAGAATTTTTAAGAATGTATTGAATGGACAGTTCTTATGGGTGTCTAGACTCCACACTGGAGACAATGATTATATGCAAGCTACTAGTATCTTAACAGTTGAATTTGTCAATAGACGATATAGGTTGATTGATGTAAATAAAGAGCTAGAAGAAGTGAACAGTTTGAGAAACACTATAGGCAAACCAGTCACATAGAAAGAATACTACTATTCATAATTATACTTCCAATAGACCTAAATGTGGTTTCTCCTTGAAATACAGTAACAATATACGGTCAGTTTGTGATGTTATAAAGCGGAATTGGTCTATTTTACATTCCGATAATAGAATTAGGGAGGTTGTTGGAGACACACCCACCTTTATTTTTAGAAATAACTTGCCACTCAAAAAACAACTTTGCTATAAACCTTTCAGGAATGAATGAAATAAAATAGCTAGGTTTGATATGTTTCCCTGGAGGTCATGTAAGGCCTGCACTTTTATGTCTTGTAACAATGGCTTTATTCATACGATTATCTTGAGACATTATACCTTTAGCTTGCATGCAGATTGTAAGTCAGATAACTTAATGAATTTGGCCATATGTGTAGAACGTGATTCATTCTACATAGATAGGTAAGACCAATAAAAAAATTAAAGAACGTGTATTACAATGTGTAGGAGACATTAGAGGGAAGAACTGTCTTAATGCTCTCTACAGACTCAGAAAAATCAATACTTGACATTCATTTAAATTTGCTGTTGTGGAAACTGTAAGAAATGGTCTTAGGGGTGGTGATATCATCAACAAAACATAGTTATTGGAAATGAAATGGATAGCAGCCCTACATGCACATAGATCACCAGGACTTAATTTTACTATACCTTTAAAGCAAGCCTTGAAGGCTCGGTCTTTAAATCATTAATTGTTTGTGTTTTCTGATTGGTCTTTTTCATTTTAAATAGGACTTCCTTATCAGTTTGGTTTTATAAGATCTGATGAAGCACATTCTGTGAAAGCACTAATCCTTTTTGTATATTAAACCTGTGTTTGATCATATGCTTGTTTGCTTGGAATTTATGCCTACAGCCTTGGGGCCAGACTGTTATTTTATTTGTTCAGTGGTTTCTTTGATGCAGTTCGCCCTTTATTCATTAGTACTGTTTTGTTTCTTATATATATATATATATATATATATATATATATATATATATATATATATATATATATAGATGTGTGTGTGTGTGTGTGTGTGTGTGTACATTTATTAGTTATGATTTCCTTTAAACAGAATTAGGCACTTCACCAAAGGATTGTACTGTACCTGTAGATATCTTCAGAGTTATAGTTAAAAAATCCAGTGCCTTCCCAGTACCATTCATCAATGTGGTCCATCTCATTTATATGTCATGTAAAAAAAACATATCCTTTTCCATTCCAAAGACACTAAGTAGGTGGATTGGATGCTCTATATTGGCCATAGGTGTGAGGGTGCCTATATGTCTGTGTTTGTTTGTGTGTGTGTGTGTGTGTGTGTGTGTGTGTGTGTGTGTGTGTGTGTGTGTGTGTGTGTGTGTGTGTGTGTGTGTGTGTGTGTGGTATGGAAGAACAACCATGGCACAGCTAGTCACTTGACAGTGTGAACCTTGCGTCTAGATGGCTGTCACTGCTGAAGTGACTCCCTGAGCCCATGTTAAAAAATTGAAAATATTGGTTGTGTAGTAAGGGCAACATGTACAGGAACTGGTGATGCAGCCACTGGAACACTGGAGTGTTACTGAGGGAATTATACTTTGCATAATTCTCTGTTTTAAGCTGATATACTGGTAATATAGGGAGTGCTGGTGTTAAAGTTCCCTTTGTGCTATTTATTATTTTATCCTTGGCAAGTCTGTGGACTGGAATGGTTGCATATTATATTCTGTGGATTATGTTTCGTCTGTACTGTGTAAACATTATTTTGTCAGCAATTACAAAAATATGTCCTATTAGATGGTGGTTCTCAAACAAAAACTGTACCAAAGCTTCATACTTATTTAAAATATTTTCAGTGCTTATAATAAGCTGATCCTTGAGTAGCAGACCAAATTTTAACTGATCCAGCTGTGCTGAAGGGCACTTCAGTAGATCTGTGTGATAATAACACATCTAAGTCATGATGTTTGTTGGGGCTGTGATCTTACTCAAGAAAGGTGTATCAGTATACAGATAGACAGAGAAAGTGTATTTTGTAGAAACATACAGTTCTTTCTTTAAAACATTTCAGAATCAACCAGTCACTTCTGGGCAGCATGCTTGGTCATTAGATATGACTTGTTTGGCTGCCATAGGTGTGAAAATCACTTATAACCTGAAATCAGCTTAGGGATCCATCCATTATGTAGTAGTGGACAACTGGATCGAGATGGAGCCGAATGCCATGTTTTTTGCAAGCAGAAGAAAGCCAAACTAGGAGAGAAGAAGTTTTAATGCTTTGCTATGATGATTTGGCAATCAGGCTTTGCCCAGATGAAGTTTATGATCTACTATGGAATCTCTTCAGATATGGCTGGCTTGTTTAATCTGTCTGATATCATTGCATGTCTGGAAAATGGATAGACATCTATATAACTGTAAACTTGAGTAGTGATACACTACAAAAGAGCTGCTAACACTACCGCATATAGTGTAAACCATGGTTATGATTGACAGCATAAAAATATGGCTACACAATGAAACTAAACATATCTGTTTACACAAGCTATGCAAGCAATAGCAGAAATGAACTATGATGTTTAAGAATGTATGTGTAGAAAGTGCGAAACATACATCCTCTTCTAGACTAAGTATGCTGTCAGTCAGAAGGACTGCTCTGAAACTGGACTCCAATCAGGGGGGCAAAGCCAATTCTGCAAGTTTCAACACTAAAAAATAAACAGTGAGTGACTTTCAAAACCCATTGATTATTCTTTAAAACGTATTTTCAGTGTAATACATTTTCAGTGTTACTGTTGTACCCCACCACACACATGAACTTGTTCTGTACACTAATCCCAAGAATGCTCTAAATAGGAATGGGAGGTATACAATGATGTATAACTGCTTACATATTCCCTCGATATGGCATGTCCAATTCCACTATTCTGAAAAGCACAATCATGACTTATTTTAAATTTATACTACCTAACAGACTAAGGGAACGGGCTCACTAACCATCTTCAGTTATGATACAAGCTTCTGTTTTAAAAGATACCTCATGGCATGAGTCTAAAGCCATAGTCTAAACTAATATAGATCCAGAAGTAGGCACAACCTGGCAGAATATCATATTTACTTTGTGACAGAAGGAAACGCTTAGCCTATCTTGTCTACACATTCAGTACAATTAACATTCTACCTGCCTTCCATCTCAACATGTCCTTCAGCCTTTCTTCACCTGACCCATGCCATCTTGAACTTGCCGTCCATTCTGAGGAAAGTGATGAGCAGTAATTGAAGCTCTTCATGATTCCGGCAACTTTCTATGTATAACCACATTGTTAAACATGTGTTCCTGATTTTTGCCTTTTGTTCTCTGCATTATTTTTGCTTGGATGCTGACTCTTCATGTAAGTGGTTGACAGCTGCTGTTTGCTGAATATATTACTGTGTGGCCCTTATTTTATTTATTTAGTTCTATTTCATAGCAATCTGACATCTAAGATGCACACGACAAAGTAGCTATAATTGCTGTGATTGTCTGTGAAGGAAAATGACCATCTGCCATTGTTTGCGTGTTATTTTGGCTTTATAGATTACAACAATTTGTATGAAGCAACCTGGAATACTTTACTTTACTGTGTGGATAGATTTGCATGGAATGCAGATGAAATACATTTCATAGACACTATTGTATCACAAGCAGGCATCTGAACTGCCCAAAGAAGTAGCTATAACTGCTGGATAAGATGGAAAAATGAAACTAGCTGATTCATTTATCATTTGCTTAGTTTAAGCAGTCAGTGATCTGGCTTTGACAAACTTGTATGCTGCTGTGTGAAGTTAAATGGAATACTTTACCATGACTGCCATGTGTTTGCGTGAAGCAACTTGAAATGCATTACTATGACATTTATTTTTATCATGGCCAGATGTTGTAGGTGTACACAGCCAGAAAAGTGGCTGAACATGATGGCTATGAAGACCATCTGATGATAAAAGTTACTTGCACCTGCTCTAGTTTTATGACATTGACATTCTGGGGAAAGAGTGGGGTCACACAATCTATTCTGCTTATTGCATTCAGTGTAAAACTTGTATTGCTCTGGCTTACATTTCAACATGCATGTGTGTGTGAATGTAGGGGGAGTACATTCAATTTAAGAGTAAAATATTAACCATAAATTATTTCCCTTTTAACCACAGTCAAATATCAGCATTGTGCATAACAAGTTGCTATATTTGGTGGTCTTGCAAGAGCAGGATTATTTATTTATTTATTTATTTATTTCACATTTGTTAACTGGGTTAGTCCAGCTGAGCACAGGCCCATTTTCATTGGAGACCGGAGGAGAAAAGCTTCTGCAAAATGTACAAAAGGTTTAGTAATAAAAACAGTTATACAATGATCACAAAGTTGAGTGATAGAGAATCAAAGAAAGAAAGAAGTATAATAAGACGTAGCAAAGTTGGTACATTATTTACAGAATATACATAGAGGACGTGTAACAAATAATACAGGAAAAAATTCATATATGTTAGGCAAAAAGTAGTGAAAAAATACTATCTGTTTTTTCTTCTTTTTTTTTTTTTTTTTTTTTTGTTAAGTTAGAGATGTCACATGCTTAAGGCATAAATTGTAAGAGGGAGATTCTAAGGAGTCAAAAGAGTGGTAGATCCAATTAAGTAGGGTCCTGACAGGGGCATATCCATGACTTGCAGAGGGAACTTCTTACTTCTTTTTTTTGAAATTGTCTGTGTTTGGGATGTTACATACAGTGAAAGCGAGGTTGTTCCAGAAATGAGACACAGAGGATTTATATAAAATTTTGCTGATTGTTTTTGTTGAATTTGCATGTTTGTAGAAGGGATTTATCAGTATTTTATAAAGGGTGTGGAGGGGTGTAGTAAGTCACAATATTGGAGAGGTAGAGACAGACAGTGGTTTTGTTGAGAAGAAAGTGGGTTAGTTGGAGTTGTGAGAGTTTAGGATGGTGGGGTAGTTCTATCCAGTGAAGGGTTTTTAGAGAAATACAGTGGTGAGAGATATGGAGAAGGTTAGCTGCAAATTTAGCAACTTTGTTGTAAGCCTGTTCCAGTTTAGTAAGGAGCGAGGATTGGAGATTAGTAAGACCTGGAGCTGCATAGAGAAGGGTTGGAAGTAAATAGGCTTGGGCTAAGGAGAATCTACCATCAGTAGTTAGGAATTTCTTGTCCCAATACAGGAGACCTAGTTTTTTTGATGAACTGCTGTATGTGCAGATCAAATTTTAGTTGATTGTCTATTGTCATTCCAATTAATTTTGTGTGGTGCTCTACTGTAATTACTGTTTTGTTAGAGGAGGAAATTGTGAAAGATTGTTTGAGATGCTTCTTTATTTAGGGAGAAAAAATGCGAAGTTTATTCTTTTTTTTGGGTCAAATTGAGTTGATTTTTAGTTAAATAGTTTTCTACAGAAAGGAAGAATTCTTGTGTGAGTGATTGAAGTTGTGGTGGTGTGTCAGAGGTGGTGATAAGTGTGGAATCGTCAGCATATTGTATAAGGGTAGAATGAACAGTTGAGATATAGTGGTCATTGATGAGGATATTAAAAAGAAGGGGTTGCAAGGTGGAGCCCTGGGGAATGCCTGTATGAATGGGTAGAAAGTAGAGCAGGAAGACTGCCATCTGTCTGATTGTTGTCTGTTTGCTAGATAGCTGGAGAACCATTTGAGGGTGGTGAGATATAGATGTAGGCTGGCGCATTTGGCTAGAAGTATGGAGTGGGATACTGTGTCAAAGGCTTTTGATAGTTCTAAGAATAGACTTCAGATCAGTTTGTTACTATCACGAGCTTCAGCAACAGTGTGAGTGAAAGACAGAAGGGCTGTAGAGGGAGTATGGTTTGGCCAAAAGCCATGTATAGTAGGAATCAGGAGATTATTATGAATGAGAAGTTGAGCATTTGGGAATGTATACATTTTTCTAGGATTTTAGAGGGGGGAAAGGATAGCAATGGGTCTATAGTTGGAAGGATCAGTGGAATTGCCTCCTTTGTGAAGGGGTATTATATAGAAAGATTTACAGATGTCAGGTACAGTGGCTTCTTTAATGGATCTACTTATGTGTATAGAGACTGGTAAGGTAATAGATTTGGCTGCTATCTTGAGAAAGGGGGGGGGTAGATTGTCATATGAAGGAGAACAGGGTTTTAAGCTTTTGCAGGAGAGACTTAATATAAGAGGTTGAGATATGTTTGAGAGGAGAGAAGAGTGCCTCCTTTGCTTCAGGTTGTGGTGGAAAAATGGTCTGGGGGTTTTGGTTGTTGTTAGTTAGTTTACTGATGGTGTCAATAAAGAACTGGTTAAGGAGAGAGGCAGTGTCATGTGTGGAGAGATTGGGATAAGGTCTAAGGGTTTGAGGTTTTCCAGGGTGAAGGATGGTGTTGACATTTGTCCAGAACTTTTTGGGGTTGGACTGATGGGTGGATTGGGCTTTATAGTTGAACTTTTTCTTGTCATTGCATATTTGTCTTTTGGTCTGATTCCTAAGTTGTCTGAATAATTAATGGTGAGTAGGCGATTTGGATTTTGCCATGTTTCCAGGTGGAGTCTCTTTGGTGCATAAGGGTGCCGGTTTTTTTGGTGAGCCAGGGAGCATAATTGGGTTTTATTCTTATTTTATGTGGGGGTGTTCGGTCATTGAGGATTTCTAAGAATATATTGTTGAATTCTAGTACAGCATCATTAAGAAGAAGTGTGTGCAGCCAAGACCAGTTGATAGATGTGAGTCTGTCACTGAAAGTGGAAGGATGAAAGGCAGAGAGTTTATGGCAGTACTTAAAGAGATGAGATTTGATAACTTGGGGTGAATGTCTTTGGATGTAGATGGCTAGATGGTCACTTAATGCATCTGGAAGTGCGCATGAGTTATAGCAGAGGTGAGGGTCAGTGGTCCGAATCCAGTTGAGTATAGGACCTGTGTTAGACTGCTTGTTTAGATGAGTGGGGGTAGTGATTAGTTGTGTAAATCTGAATAAATTAATGTTTTGGGCAGGGGCTTCAGTATTTAGGGTATTCCAGTCTATATTTACATCTCCAAGTATTATAGTTTCATATGGTATGTTATGAGCGAGCCAGGATAGTATGTTTTCAATAACAGGGATATTTTTCCCAGGTGGAATATAGCTTGCAGTGATAGGAAGTTTTTTTCTGATTGTTGATGTGGCAATTTAGTAGTAGTAATTCGGCTGGATGGAAGTCAGGAGGAGCAGTGGGGAAAGGTGAGAGGTTCAGGTGTTCAGAGTAAAGAATTGCAAGTCCTCCACCTTTTTTGTGGCTCTGTCTTGACAATAGATATTATAACCTGGGGGCAGAATGTGTGTATTACTGATATGTGCTTTTAGCCAGGTTTCTGATAGTGCTAATAGGGTGTGGTGTGAGATCCATGCATGTAGTTTGGTGACTTTATTAGATAGACTTTGTATATTAATGGATAGAAAGGTTAAGGTTTTGGGGAAAGAGGTGATGGGGGAGTTTGCTGGGGTTGTGGGACCTGGGTTAGGGAGTATGTCACCAACTTGTAAGAGTATTGTCAGAAGGAGTGTGGGTTTGGGAAAAAAAAGAGGTACATATAATGTTTTAGTTTGAGTTTAGGGGAGAGGGAGGGAAATAGTTGAAGGAGTTTGTGATGAAATAGTTAATTGTAAGAGAACATAGTGTTTGTCTGTGGACTGAGCTAGAGTTGGCAAGGGTGTTTGGTAATTAAGGTTGGTGTGATAAGATGTTAAGGAAGTAAGGAGTAGAAGTATGGATGTTAGTAATAGGCTGCCAATCATGACTGAGAGAGAGAGAGACTATATGGTATCATGTAGGAAGTATGTAATAGGAAACAGAGAGGAGAAAGAGGTTGGTAGTAGAATGATGCAAGTTGGGTGTGAGGGGGAGGGGTTTGGCGGTCTGATGTAAAGTTATGTGGTGATTGGTTAATTTTGGGGAAGGAGACAAAGGGTGAGATTATAAATTTGGGGTATTCTGGGGTGGCAAGAGGGAAAAGAAAGCTACAGGTAAGGAGGGAAACACTTATGCTAGTGACGTAGCACTTTTACTATTAGCAGCAAGGGAATTATACCAAGCATAAATAAAAATGTATCATACTTAGAAACTTTAGAGATGGGAGCTAGGAGTTTAATTGGTGACACACCAAGGGCATGTGGTGACGAAAAGACTATTATTATGCCAGAAAAGGCTAGGACCAACTTTCAGAGAAAGTAATACAGCAAAAGCTAGAAAGAAAAATAGGAGGATAGGGACAGGATACCAGAGTCATTCTGGTGATGTGCGGTTGGTAGAGTACTGACACAATAAGTATTTAGTGTAGCATATAGATGATAGCATACATTAGTTTTTTATACTGAGCAAAATTCCAGCTGGTAGAGCACTGATGTGTTGCAGGGTACTTCAATTGGGAGGTTTTGCATACTGTTCAGTGTCTGGAGTTGTGGCTGGGTCAGCAAATTAACTGATTTCAACCTATAGAAAGGAGAGAGAGGGACCAGTTATAGTACAAGTAAGGAAGAAATGTAGGTAAAGGAGTACAGAGAAAAAGAACAGAGGGAGAAGGAATTAATGGAAGAGTACTAGACAAGAGGAAACAGTCTTCAGTAGAGCAGTACAGTGGAATGTGGAGACAGGAGGTGAGGGGAATGGCAGAGTAGAGGCACACTAACAGGCTAAGGTACAGGATAGTATGGATAATTACACATTCCATTACTGGGATAATAAGCTGGCAGACCACCCAAATCTATGTCAGTTATTCAGTTAAACCTAGTACAACTATGCCAGGTATAGAGGCAGACAAATCCAGCTATTCATCCAAGTAACTGAGACAAAACATCTATGCAAGCTATAACTGCAAAGTCATGCAAGATATCACCCAATATAATTAGGAGTGTGAACTACAAGTAAGTAGCAACAAGTAGTGCATTTACAGTAAACACAGAAAAAATAGTGATCATTTACCACTTAGACATGTCACACACTAGGTAATAGGTGATCACATTATTAAAAGGTTACAGCTGCCTTGAACAAAGTACAAGGCTTCATGTCAGACTCTAAGATAATAAAAACATTCCCAAGAAAATTGCAAAATGTCAGTCTCAATACATGATATTCAACTGAGAAGGCAATAGCGGAAGTAACTGAGCTAAAAACAGTACAATATACAGGAAGCAGGGAGTAGCAGCCCTGCAACAGAACAAAATTAACAGAAACGATATTGTAGTAGATGTACCTGGAAATAAACTCGTTAGGGAAACAAAACAGACTACATCCTACTGCAGTCGCACATCACCAGGAAGAGACGCTGACATCAAATAGTATAGTGAGGATTCATAGATGGTGAGGGATGCTACAATTGAGTTATAACAGTGCAAGGGATCATGGGAAACTGGTCTGTGAGGAATGTGACAGTATGAACTTAATTTTTAACCTACAGGTGGAAAGTGTCTTCAACAAAGCACAAGAAACTTTTTTTCTTATCAACGTATTCTATACTTCAATGCAGAGACTACATCATTAGACATATAACAAATTTCAAGGCCACTTCATTTCAGTGATAATAAGGAATCCCACTTTGCAGTGAACACACTTTAATATGATTTCATCTTGTAAATTTGTTAAAATATGCAGCTTTATTGTCCTACTCTTATTTTAGTTACTTAACAGACTCCCTAAAGAATCTTAGCATTTTTTTCATTTCATCTGAGTCAGGACACAAATCGCAGTGAGCAGTATTTCCATATCTGCCTATCAGCGATGAACATTTACATATTGCTTTATTTTGGCAGTAACTTACCCATTTAGCTAACTGCTGGAAAATAACTATAAAACAATGGATGCTAGTAATTATCAACAGACTGTAAACTGACTGCCAGGGTGAACAATTGATAATGAAGTCACAGGTGTTTTGTCAGTTTGTTAGTGAAGTAGTTCTCAATGCATTTTACAAATGGAAGCCCATTACTTTCTGATGATTTGATAAGAAAAAAATGATATCGTAAGTATCATAATTTATGTTTTCTTGAACATTGTTATATATCATTTTGGTGTTATAAACAATAGCTGAAGCGGAAAAGTTATCTGATGGTGCATGTGCTTTTCACAGAAGCACATCACCTGTCACTGTGGTTTGATTAGGACTGATGATCAAAACAGACAGTTGTAAACATAGAAGTGAGAGGATACTGGCCAGAGTTTACGTTCTGCAAAATACAATGGAACTGTACAGCTAACCCCAGGAAGAGCCTTTGTGTGCTATAGTGCATACAAAAATAAACAACTGCTTAGACATCAAGGGGAACTGATTATGAACAGAAGCACAAAATGAGCTTACAGCCACATATGATTAAAAACAGGACAGAGAAAGGAGGCAAATAGCCTCTTGCAGTAGTGGTCCCAGACAGATTATCCTTGTTCCCGTTAACTTATTGGGAGCTGGATATGGATGTGTTATTTTATTTTAATGACTTGTTCCCCTCAGTAATAAAACTAGGCCCCCTGCTACATTTAATTCTCTTTGCCCTGGCATGAGAAGATACTAAAAGAGGGAAAGGTAAGAAACTCTGCTGTCTTTTACTGAATAAGATGTTTGGAGATTTTATATGATGCCTGGTGATGTACAGCTTGCAAGTGCAATTCTGACACTCTTGATAGTCAGGCTGTAGTGAGTGTGCACTTTGGGCTGACTCACATTCACGAATCAGTGTCTGTAGGAATGCAGTGCAAGACATTTTCCAGGTAACACCTCTGTGATGTTACTTTCACCAATTTTGTCTCCTTGGGATGAAAGAAATGACTATCATTTAGACTATTAGAAGCTACCCAGGCTTCCAAAAATGAACAGCTTGTAGAAGTTTTTGCAACATTGTTTATGGCTAGAGACTGCAATGGTGCCATATATAACTAAGAAGAGCTTTGATTTTTTGTCTCATATCCAGTACCTTAAATTATTTCTGAAGCCATTCTGGCAACTTTGGATGGTGTGTCATTATATACATTTATTCCTAATTATGAGGGATTGCAACTACTCAAGCAGTGTAGCTAAGACAGATGCATTCTTGGGTATCAATATCATTTGAGACCTTCTGCAGATAGTTTTAAAGACAGAATGGCAGAAAGTACAGAGTGTTAAAACTTACCATCAAAGTAGGTGTCCTATTGATCACTCTTGCAGTATTCCAGTACTGAAGGGTTAGCTCACCGAGGTAAACTGACTTGTCGCTCAGATACTTAAGCCAAAAAAACTTCCATATGGTCATGCATCCAATGTACGGCTTAAGCCCATGGAAATAAAGGTACATAAATGGACATATGAGCATAAGATCCTCAGATTATCTGAGCCAGGAAATCTGGAGACACCTGAGATTAAGGGATAATAAAATAAATTATGTCAGTTAAGTTAAGGAGATTATGGAATTGGTCCCTTCCCAGCCCACAAGAAGCAACCAGATAAATAGTAGACTGGGTGACAGAGGGTAGGAAATAATAATACATCAGTGATCAGTAAAACATCTACTGTTATAACAAATTCTTATACAACTGTACTATGGCCTTCATTAGATCTCTGCTACAGTATTCCAGTACTGATGGATGATTCCCAAAGCTTATCAATTAGAAAGGGTGGAAGGGCCAGGAGAAATGGACCTGTCTACCAATCCGGATAACACAGACCTAGCAAAAGAAGTTCTAGATCTGGAAAAAAACATCCACCTTACAATGTTTAGTGAAAGTGGAAGTAGAAGACCAAGTAGCTGTCTTTATCATATCCCTGGAATCAATTCCTTTGTATACAAAAAAAAAAAAAAAAAAAAACAGAGGAAGAGACTGGTCTAGTGGAATGGGATTTAACAGTAGAGGACAAGGACTTAATATGATGAGGGTGAAAAAAAGGAGATGGACTTAGAAATCCAATTGGCAATTATCTGCTAGCAGACAGTATTACTGGAAGGAAACAAACATCTAATCAGTCTTCCTAATGAATTTAGTCTTATCCAAATAAAATCTTAGTTGCCTGTACACATTCAAGATGTACAAATGTCTTTCACCCTTGTTTTCAGGTTTTGGAAAGAAAGTAGGCAGATTAACAGCTTGGTTGAGAGGCAACTGATTTACCACTTTGGGCATGAAGGATGGATTGACACTAAGAGACAATCTATACTTATAGAAAATAAAGAAGGAAGGAGGGGCTGTTAAAGCTTGAAGCTCAGAAACCCTTCCAGCAGAAGTAAGAGCTACTAGCAACATGGGTTTCCCAGTGCAAAACATAACAGATGCAGAAGCCCCTGGCTCAGAATCTAGCTGAGTAAACTTTTCTAAGACAAAACTTATGACCCAAAGGAGAGAAAATAGCCCTCCCAGGTGGATTCAAAGGAAAGACGCCCTTGAGAAACTACTTTACCTCTATTCTAGAAAGCATGGGAGAGTAAATTGTCACAAATGCAGAAATATCAGCTATGTGGGCTTTGATAGAGGAATAGGCTTGACCAGGTTTTAAGAGATCACACAAGTACAAAAGGATAGTAGGAATCCATGTTTGTGATGCAATACATCTGTGTGAAGTGCCTGAGTGGGAACTGTTGGTTTGAATGGTAGACCTGGATACAGCTGGAGTTGTGAAATCCACTACTGTAACTCTCTTTTCAAAAATGACAGAAGTGGAATCCAAGTATCTAATGGATGGCAATGCTGAGTCCAGAAAAACTTTAGGTACCCTTTGATCTTTAGCCTGTGGAGTTTGGCAAAAAGAACCATGGGAATAGTAGCTGCTACGAATGCAGAGCTCTTTGAATTTTCATGGCAGGACAAGATTGAAGAGGAGTGAAAATATATGGAATGCTACCATTAGATGGGTATCCAGGATGCATCCCAGAAAGACTTGTAGCAGACTTTTTAGATTGATGGTGAAGTTCAGCCTCTGTAGAAGGAAGATTGTGTAGTTCAGACGTCTTAATAGGTATTTGTGAGAACTGAATAAGAAGGTCGCCTAGGTATGAGAATATTTGAACTCCCTGAGTTCTGAAAAATGCAATAGCTGGAGCCAGGCATTTTTTTATAACTCTAGAGGCTGTGAATAACCCAAAGGGTAAAGCAGAGGACTG
Source organism: Protopterus annectens (assembly GCF_019279795.1). Taxonomy (NCBI): domain Eukaryota; kingdom Metazoa; phylum Chordata; order Ceratodontiformes; family Protopteridae; genus Protopterus; species Protopterus annectens. The sequence goes on from NC_056728.1 coordinate 1,199,979,418, forward strand.
AAAGTGTAAGAAACTAGCTGAGAATCTGTCAAATTTCCTGTACAAAGGGTAGACAGTTATGTGAATGAAAGCATCCTTCAGATACAAAGATTCCAGAAAGACTTGGGACAAGATGTAGGGAAGAAGAGTCTGAAGGGAATGCATTTTGAAAGAAGGTGCCTTCAGAAAAGTATTGAGATGAGATAAGTCTGGAATGGATCTCCAAACTTCTTCTTTCCCAGGTAGCAGGAAAAGAATGGCATAAAAGCCTTTCCTAGATTATGAGAGGGTAAAGGTTTGAGAAGACCCTGCAAAAGAGGAGAAGAAAAATGTACCTGGTTAGAGGGAAGGGGAGTAATTCCTCTGAAGGGTGCATTTCCTTCCAGGCCATATTGCATCCCTATTGAATGATGGATTAGAGCCACTGATGAGCTGACACGCTGGAATGCAAGAAGTTAGTCATTTTGATGTGGGATGGGGTGGAAAGAGAAAGTAAGGAGGGTGACAATAATGGACAGACTGTCTTGTCTGGAAAGGGAGGTTTTACAGACTTGGAATCTCGTGTTGTCGTGTCCTGAAATCTTTTCTAGGCATCTTCCTGCTTTTCTGAGCAGATTTTTGATCCCTGTGGGAAAAGGAAATGCACTTAGCCAGGTAATTCCTCTGATACCTAGGGATTAAATGAGAAATATTTGCTTAAAATACTGCACATTTTACCTTTCACTAGCAAAGATTTGAAAGGATCTACTGAAGGTCATCCAAAAAGAAAATTCTTTGAGGAGGAGAGGAGAGTCTAAAAACTTAGCTTTAACATCCTCAGGAAGAGACTGAGAACAAAGCTTAGCAAACTGACTGATGATAGATCCAATAGCAGCCACTGTGGGAGAAGCACCCATTGCATCATAACCACATGTAATGGTTTGTCTGGCCTCCTGAGTGGCTTGACCCACCACAAAAATAGCCTGCTGCTTAGTTTCAGAAACCATAATGTTGGTCAAAGTCTAACTCAGTTCATAAAGGATAGACAACAGATATTTAGTAATTCAGGTCTGATCATTTAAGACTCTAAAAGCTAGAGTGGTAGAAGTGGAAACCTTCTTTCCTAATATGCCCATGGTTCTACTTTCTCTGTCTGAAGGTAAAACATTAGCAGTACACACATGTTTTGAGGGCTTATCAGTGGACATAGAATAAAAAAGAAAGGATCCAACAAAGGATTTGTCTAGATAAATTTTAGATTCTCTGGCACTCTGTAAAATTTATCAGGCCACTTAGGAGCTAGGGACTGGGAATCAGGTGAGATAGAAGTGGATGCAAATGAATCTAGAAAGGCCTACAAAACTGCAGGAATAGGGGTTGGTGAAGAGGGTCCTTCCTCTAATAAGCTCTTATACCTCTTTTGCACAATCAAAACTGTCTAGATTCCCATTCAAAATGCTGCATAGTTTTTGCAATGGCTTCCCCAAAAGAAAATCTCTACAGGAGAAAATAGGGATAGTTTGTCCTTATCATCACAAGCCATCTGGCCAAAATAATGAATTTGAGAATAGTAAGCTAGAGAGTATTCATCTGAATCAGATTCTTCCTCCTCATCAGAAGAAGAAGATTGATGTTGACTTTTCTGAGAAGGGATAGGAAGAGAGGGAGAAGAAAGAAAGGAAGGTGGCTTGTGGAGCAATTAAGTATTGAATAGGCATTGTGAATATTTGAAACATTCCTTTTTTGAGACATCTGAGAAGGAAAACATTCTTTGTCCTTTGTTTTTTTTTTCTTAGGTATGATGTCTGCTTTCACAAAACATGGCAGTTCAGAACCCTGACAGACCTCAATTAAGGATTGAGCTACATCTTCCCTAAGTAGGACTTCAGATATGCTATCTGTTCTCTCTGAAATAACCCTCCCTTCGTTCTCCCTTTTTATTCATATTGGAATGAACAGTCTCATTGGACATGTGTGAGTCAGATACCATACTGGCAACCAGCGGGGTCAAGATAGTGAAAGCCTGAGAAATAATTGGACATACCATGGGTTCATGTGACATTTCAGTTGCTGCATCTAAATCCAAAGGGGCAGACAACAGTTCAGGGATAGGTATGTTGAATTTCTTTTTTGGGATATCAGAATCCCTGGGTTCTGACATTTTTGATTGGGTGAGGTGCTTCACACTCTGGGTTTCTAAATAAAACATCAGCAAAGAAAGATGTACATGCAGGGTTTTCAGAACAAATGACTGACACATCTGACAATTTTTACAGCCGTGTTCGGCCACAAGATAAAACAAACACTAAGAGGGAAGTACTTATAAGGAATCTGCCTACTACAATTGTATTTTCACCTCTTAGCTGACGTCTAACAAATATTAACACAAAAACTCAAGAAATAGGAAGGTTCCCCAACAGGGCACTTACCCAAATAAGCGAAGGCGGAGGATTGCATTTACCTGAATATGTGAAGGCAGAGGTAACACCAACAAGCACGTGAAAAGAGACTGATGGGCACAAGAGCTATGCTGGACTGGCTTGGAGATCCATTCCAGACTTATCTCAATACTTTTCTGAAGGCACCTTCTTTCAAAATGCGTTCCCTTCAGACTCTTCTTCCCTACATCTTGTCCCAAGTCTTTCTGGAATCTTTGTATCTGAAGGATGCTTTCATTCACATAACTTTCTATCCTTTGTACAGGAAATTTGACAGATTCTCAGCTTGTTTTTTTACACTTTCAGTCCTCTGCTTTACCCTTTGGGTTATTCACAGCCTCTAGAGTTTTAAAAAAATGCCTGGCTCCAGCTATTGCATTTTTCAGAACTCAGGGAGTTCAAATATTCTCATACCTGGGCGACCTTCTTATTCAGTTCTCACAAAGACCTGTTAAGACATATCAACTACACAATCTTCCTTTTAGAGAGGCTGAACTTCACCATCAATCTAAAAATTCTGCTTCAAGCCTTTCTGGGATGCATCCTAGACACCCATCGAATGGTAGCATTCCATATATTTTCACTCCCTCCTTCCTCTTCAATCTTGTCCTGCCATGAAAATTCAAAGAGTTCTGCATTCATAGCAGCTACTATCCTCATGGTTCTCTTTGCCAAACTCCACAGGATAAAGATCAAAGGGTACCTAAAGTCTTTCTGGACTCAGCAGTGCCACCCATTTGATACTTGGATTCCACTTCTGTCATTTTTGAAAAGAGAGTTACAATAGTGGATTTCACAACTCCAGCTGTATCCAGGTCTACCATTCAAACCAACAGTTCCCACTCAGGCACTTCACACAGATGTATTGCATCACAAACAGGGATTCCTACTATCCTTTTGTACTTGTGTGATCTCTTAAAACCTGGTCAAGCCTATTCCTCTATCAAAGCCCACATAGCTGATATGTCACTTAGGTACTCTTAACATGTAGGTGATACATCAGACATATGATTATACAGACCATTTTTGGGCTTTGGTACACAGCTGGATTTCCGATTACCACAGTGAGAAAACTCATCCTTATTGGAATACTGCAACAGTGATCTAAGGAAAGATATCATGTCAGGTATCTAAAAGGGGGGACATTAACAACATAAACAGCATCTTGCTTAAGCAAAGATGGCAATTTTCAAATTAAAAAAAACTGTATTTTATATTTTAGAGCAAGTAAATACTGATGCAAGTGGTGGTGATTTAACTCTACTTGTACGACAATAAATGTTTTAGCAGATAAATATGAATGCCTTTGAACATCCAATTTGAATGACTCTTTCAACATTATTTGCTATGATATTAAATGGAATGTAAAATTTTTGGTTAACAACATATGCTTTTACCTATAAATGAAATGGAACTGATGCTAGCTTAGCCTAAAGAAGCTGTCTATTTTGAGCAAAAGTGCTTACTTTACAATAAATCCAGTTGATATTCCTTGACATATTTATTTATTTATTTATTCATTCATTCATTCATTTTATTGCATCACTGGATGCAGTCTCTGCTGTTTTAACTGCATTATTAGATTTAAAGTTCTGAGGTGATCTGCACTCAAGGACAAACCCCTGCATCATCTGGTCCTGTTTTATTAAGCAGCAGGGACTGTAGGGACTTTTCCTTAACATGTGCATGTATTTTAACATCCAGACTGATGAACAAAATAGGCCTATAATTCACAACACTGTGGACAACTTTCCCTGACCAAGTATATCAGATACTTGAGTAGATGGACGGACCTCCCCTTTTTGCAGAATACTTCCAGAAAAGATAAGTGTGTTCTTGTTATATACAAAAATAAACCCTGCAATAACATTCTCTGTAGGCATCTTGATGTTTGCAAACAATTAACCTTCCTGTTCAACATATACAATATAAATAAATGAGCAAACTAAATTAGGGCCATCTTAGATCAGGACACCACAATTAATGATGAAGGCCAGGCAGCTAAATACATTACTCCTCCTCCATAGTATCCCAGACTGCATGCATGCCTAGATGCAAGTCTTGCCTCTTGAAGGATTACAATCACACTTTGCAATCTATGTGGAAACGTCTTAGGCGAGTATATGTCTTTTAATGGGGGGAGTGTTCAAAGCCATTCAATAAAATATGCCTAACATTATAAACACAATTAACAAGCTAAACTAGTAAAGCAATTTGTAACAATCACAAGGCTCACGCAGAATAAAATTCCTAACTGCCTGTTCCTCCTTGTATGCCAAGTATGCACTCTTGGTATAAGTACACTCTCTTTGACATTGCCTTTAACTATACAAGTCTTAGCAAAGGCACAGCCTTCAAACAGTCATGTTAGAGCCAGCTTTCTTCTAGGCATGTCAGGCAATGAAAACTTGCAAGGGTGCAGAACTCATGAACCATGATTGCAGGTTGTGAGTAGGCCCTCTGAAGCAGCATGAGAAGTCTCTTAAGACTTGATACTTTCATTTAATCTGTTTTCCATCTGGCATGCTTAGACAGTATCCCATACGTTCAAAGGAACATGATAAGCAATTGGTACAAGTTGAGTGTTAAATGTTTAGCCACTGTAAGTACCATTTATTTGTTCCCTCAGTCAATAAGGTAAAAGGCAGCAACAGAGGTAAATTTATAGATCTACATCCACTCAACAAAGTTTGCTCTGAAGAAAGTTAGGGAAGTAATTTATTTGATATGGTACATGAGCTTATTTCATGTACAGGGAATCTTTTTGGAGTAATATATATCTTACAGGGTTGGGAGAGTGGCCTAATGGTTAAGGTGTTTGCCTTACAAACACAAGGTACAGGGTTTGAGTCTCACAAGGGATAATTGGCTAGGTTTAAAATGGCTCGCAAGGGCAGTTAACCTAGTATGAACCTATGAACCTTTACTGGCACATGGTTCTGGGCAGATGTGAATAAGCCCCTCCAATTTCTTTTTATCTGATTTCATTTTCATCTAATACAGTCAACTTTCCTATTGTTTGATACATTGGACTCCACTGCAGCATTCTGCATATGCTTGGACTTCTGATTTCATAATACCATAGGAACAAACCTAGGCAATCAATCAAGGGCACCATAACAAGCCTGGCAATATATTGCTGTACATATACACATAACAGTTCTTGCCACCCTCTTCAAGCCCTTAACAATGCTCACCTTGCAAATTGAGCAAGGCCATACATCATAACCTGGTGTAAATCTGAATCTACTCATACACTAGCCTTAAGGGTAGCTATGCTTGTCCTGCAGTGGTAATGTATCACTACAGGCTGCAAACACTGAATTAGGGGTGTTTCCCTTCAGCAAGTCTTGTTTGTTTTTTTGGTGTTGATTTAGATCCCTAATGCAAATGCTTGTATAGCCACTGGTTTTACAATAAATTATAAGTCAAATAGGACTGGGTTTTTCATGGCATGAAAAGCAAGATACAGGTCACCTCAGAGCAGCCATTTGACTATTGAGGACAAAAAGTGACATAATGACCTATTGAGATAGTTATAAGATTTAAGGAGTCTTCATTTTCTTCGTTAGAAATGTTTCTTGCCTTTCCATTTCAGCAATATACTTGGATTTGTACATACCTAAGGGGGCCCTGTATTTGAGAAAGGGTGTGATATGGGAAATGTACAGTGCTAGGACGACTTTTCGGGATCTTGAAGATATTCCTTTGGAAATGAACTGGATCAACTAGGAGGATTTCCTGACTATGGTGGAAACAATGATCAAATGAGGGAAGGTCATCCATATAAGTTGCCAGGTCTCTTATGACAATATGTATTTTAAGAGGCGTTACAATTAAAGCAAATTAGATGGGAGCAGCTTTTCTGTTGAATGTTACTATTCTGCACTTCTTTGCAAGTGGCTTGATTCTATTTTAGTATACCTAGTATGTGAATATTCCAGACTTCACTGGAGCTGTTTCATATAAACAGATCTGCAGATAATAGTGCCCAACTTGCAGTCATCAGCAAATGTGGTCATCTGTACTTCTAGGATATTGTTTAATATATTTGGAAAGTAAATGGCAAAAATAAGAGGGCCCAACATTGACCCTTGTGGCATTCTACCAGTTACAATCTTACATACAGAGAATGTACCAGCAACTTTCAAGCATTATGATCTGTTAGATAGCCAGTTTGCAATCCAGTAGACAATGACGCATTTATATTGTTTGCCTAATGTTTCAATAACACCAGCAAGGGGGATAATGCCAAAAGCCCTGACAAGGTCAAGATAGTATGCATTGAGTGACCACAGTCCATATCCTTTGTAACATTTTCAAAGAAACTTACTAGGTTCAGGAGACATGACCTATCCTTCACAAAACCAAGCCTAATTGGGATCTGAATCGACATAAATGATTTTGGCTATGATACATTCCATAGCTTTGCATATAAGGCCGGTGAGGCATATGATAACCAAGTATCTGGAGGAGACACCCTTACAGAAGACAGTTACTGTACCTGCGCTCTAGCCATCATGCACCAGCCCTGTGCACAGGCTGAGCTTTAACAGTTTAAGCAGTGACTCAAATAGGGCATATTTGGTACAGATGAGAATGCAGCCTGGTATGTTGTCTGGTTCCATGAAAGTATTACTTTTACTATTTTACTAGGATTCTAAGACTTTTTCCAAGGTGATTTCAGGGGAACCTAAATTTCAAAGATAGCCTGTTAAAATATTGGATATATCCTTGGGATTGGAATAGGTGATGCCATTATAAAAGAGCTCAGTGCACTATTGGACCCATTTCCTTCATTTCCTGACATAAATGAAGAAAGATTCATAGTAACCTTAAGCTTAGCATTTTAGTAATGCTGTTAAGTCCCTTCTTGGCATCTTTTTAACATGGTCTTGAGGAATGGGTCTGGGTTTCTTATAATTTTTCACTGTTTTCCTTCTTTTGCTATACAGTTTATTAAAATGAGAGCTCCACAAAAGGGGTTTATTTTTGTCTTTGTGGATGGGCTCTAACTGATCTATGCATCTGGATAAAAAAAAAATCAGTTGGCTTATTCAGTTGTAGTTATTGTTTTATAATACAAACCAGGATTGAAGCATATTCCTAAATAAGGAATACAGTGATTATACCTTAGCACACTCCCGCATTCCTGGTGTTTTAGGGAAGGTTAGGAAACGATACTTATATCGAGTTTTACACTCCCGCATTCCTGGTGTTTTAGGGAAGGTTAGGAAACGATACTTATATCGAGTTTTACACTCCCGCATTCCTGGTGTTTTAGGGAAGGTTAGGAAACGATACTTATATCGAGTTTTACACTCCCGCATTCCTGGTGTTTTAGGGAAGGTTAGGAAACGATACTTATATCGAGTTTTACGCTCCCACATTCCTGGTGTTTTAGGGAAGGTTAGGAAACGATACTTATATCGAGTTTTACACTCCCGCATTCCTGGTGTTTTAGGGAAGGTTAGGAAACGATACTTATATCGAGTTTTAAGGCTGCAAGTATCCAAACGGCTCAAGCTGCATTAGGTGACTCTTGCCTGAAGCAGCCTGATGTAGGCTGAAGAAGAAAAAAAAAACTTTAGAATGCAAGGAGGTACAATTTTGTGGCTAGTGGAAATTAAAATTGTATGTTTAATTAATATTTTACATGCCATCTCTCCAATGTTGATGAGTATGTTTTATTTTCTGAAAAATGACTTGCAACTGTAGAATTTGGTATATATCCACTTTCTTTCATGAGAAGTATTCATTGTGTGCATGTAAATCTATTGATTAACATTTGATAATATTCAACTGAGGATGCTTTACATAATTTGGCTACAGTCTGCAGGTGTGAAGGCTAGGAAGCAAGACTCATGTTTAAAGTGTTGTGTGACTGAACAAATTAAGCTACAATGCAAAAGTTTATTTTATTTCACGGAGTGTAGCTGCAGTACCTTTAAGTGTGTGTGTGTGTGTGTGTGTGTGTGTGTGTGTGTGTGTGTGTGTGTGTGTGTGTGTGTGTGTGTGTGTGTGTGGGTGCGTGTATGTGTGCTAGCATGCACCTCTGCAGGTGTGTATGCATGTGTGTTTGTGTGCACGTGCATGTGTGTGTGTATGTGCCTCTGCAGGTGTAAGTGTACATATGTGTGTATGTGTGTGTGTCTGTGTGTCTGTGGTATGCACATTTGCACATATTTGCATGTGTGTGTGTGTGTGTGTGTGTGTGTGTGTGTGCATTGCATAAACAGTTATTATTTAAGTTGCAAAATGTAGTTAGCAGATATCTTTGATATCTTTCAGGGTAAAACCAGTGACATACTTACTTAACAGAGGGTTGTGATCTGCTGGGAGATGGTCAGCAGTCTGAAGAAAGTGTTTCACTACATCTTACCATGTATATCAGCATGCTACTCTTCCAAGTTACCCCTTACTCCTGTTACAATGCAGCTAGGTACTTAAATCTACCTACATCTGTAAGGCACATGTGCTTCATTGTTACGCAGATAGTGTCTTCCCTTCCTAATGTGAGCATTCATGTCATTTTTCTGTTAATGTGTGCATTCTGCATTATATACAAGTGTGTTCAGACCTTGACCAAGAATCTACACTATTGTAACTTTTTCATAGTCATTGTGAAAAGAAAGTCATGCATCCGATGTCTTTAACAATGTTCAGAATCAAGAATGGGAATACACAAAATAAGTGTTTGAACCCCCTCCCACACACACACACACACACACACACACACACACACACACACACACACACACACACACACACACACACACACACGTTGTAGCATTCTGTTTTCTACTTTGTAATGTGCCTTCAAAGCAGCAGTAGGCAGTGTGGCCTCTCCCCAAAGTCCTTTGAAACAGGATTGGGTCATGTGGGCCTACATTAGCTACTCTCTCCCACTGAAGGAGACTTGTCTTCATGTAAAGGATATTGATGTATTATGTAAAACTTACAGAAATACAATGTGAGCCATTAATAACATTGATCTGACTGAATCACAGAAACAGTGGTATGTTATGCTTATTTTTATTGACATATCACTTCAGTTTTAAATTTACTATCACCATGGAAAAGTTATAGACAAAAAAAAAAACAAACAAATAAAACAAATGAAGTATTTTTGCAAATCATGTCACTGATGAAGACATTTAAATTAATCAATACAGTGCATGGGCAAACTGGTATGACAGGTACTATCTGAAAGAGTTTTTCTCATTATTTCACTAATTAAGCATTATATAGACAGAGGAGTGAAAGATGAAAAAGCTGAGGACCAAGGATGGACCTTCCCTAAAATTCACTGATTGCTAAAATAGTAGTTTTTTCAGTGATTTCGTTAGATCTCACTCTCTCTCACTTTCTTGTTTCATTGATTTCTAGCATGCCACTGTAGTCTATTAATGTAGATAAGTACAAGAATTGGATTTTTTATTTCACTGATATAAAGGCTAAATTTATTAGACTGTCTTATTTAGCACTATACTGGTTTGTTATTAAGTAGCTTTGATGATACATCATTGCCATAGTATAATATATATAGTACAGCTGTTGTTCTTATTGATGTTGGCTGGTCCCTGACCTTGTCATTTTTCAATCTATTATTGGCATAATATTAGACAAGCACCTCCTGATCTGTTCTGCGCAGTTCTGGGAGAGTCGGGACTGACTGACACATGAAATGCGTGTGGAAACCCCACATGACTGGCAGGCATTGTATCTGGCATTTCATGTCATGTCTAAATTACTGGCATGCCTTTCATATTAACATACGAAGAATAATTCAAACCCATAAATGAAAACAGCATTCGCAACTGCATTAACTGGTACCTCAGTCTGAAATGTTGTTAAATAAACAGATAATTTTTTACTATACGCGGGTGTTGTTGACTTTCACTTTTTAGTCAGAAATGCTATTGAATGGTGTCTGTAAATAACAAGATGATTTCTTAAAGAATTGTACTAATGCAAGTCTGACAAGTTTTGTGAGTATAGAACTGCAATATTGTTTTAATGAAGTTTGAAGTGTACTTGAATTTTTTGGGTCTATATCATATGAGCGAATCACACAAATTGCGAACGCTCATAATATGAAACATATGAACCTCAAAGTGCTTTTTCTGAGATTGCGGTAGAGTGAAGAATGGGATATTTGCCCTTTCCTTACTGTAGTGAGATCTCGGAGTTGGAATATATATTTAGGTAGGAGTGTGGGGGTGCAGCCCCCCACAATAGAAAGTTTGAGGTCCGGTACATTCGATATTATGAGTGTTTGAAATTTGTGCAATTCGCTCATATGATATAGAGCCAAATTTTGTTGCTGGTACCTCAGTCTGAAATGCTGTTGAAGGCTGTAAATAAACAGATGATTTTTTTAACTCATGCCTTTCTGTAAATAACAAGTACTTACTTTGACTTTTGCATGCCGAAGTTAGATATGGCCATCAATATTCATTACATTCATTTCGGCACAGAAATGAATATTCATGCAGCCGCTTCATTGCCAGGTTGGAGGCATGGTTAGGGCAGGATTTGTTACTGCACATCCTGCAAAGTACTTGTCTAATATCATCCCCTATTATCCTGTAAATGGCAAAGAAACAATGATCTATAATGGAAAAAGCACTTTGAAATAGAGGATTAAGGTTATGAGTTGCTATGAGTGTCATGCTATAGTCCTTTGACTGTGCTCACATCATAATAATTCATAGTAAATTATACTGAATCAGAAATCTCATTGCCTTAGAGAAAAGGTGACACATTAAATTATCAGTGCTGGAGTGACCTGGAAGTGAGACTATTAAAGTAAGGGGTGTGAGGACTGTTTATTTTTTATGTTCTGTCATTGAAAGCAAAGTATGTATCGTAACATGACCTATGCATTCAGGTAGTGTATGAGGTTAAAGCCAACCTGTCTTGTGCTCCAAGGTTTAAGTTACCATCATGGTATTACAGTGGAACCTGTTCAACCACCTTATATATCTGAAATGTAGTCTCGTTCTCAGACTGCCTCCGTATTCTGAACAGGAATATTATTAGTGGAAGACACTTCAGCATTTAAAGGAATTAATTGCCAGTTAACACAAGATGTGTTTAGAATAATGGCTAAGGTAGTTATCTCCTGGACACAAGATGCAAGGTTTGATTCTAACCTCAGGTTATTGGTTAGGGTTAAAATAGCCCTTCAGTTAGCTTAAAATTCTCATATGAAGATTTTATATATATATAAACTATAATTATTATCAAACTTGATCCACATTATAGTCCCACTCCATTCTGTTTAGCCCAACCCACTAAGTTTCTCCAGTCAGTCATCCCTTGCTTTGAAATCACTGGGTGACACTGTATCACATCCAATAGGTTCTGATAGTATTTTAGTGCATATTTAGATGCCTGGAGCAGATGCTGTTGGTTCATAGGTAGGTACTAGGCTATTGGCCCTAGGGCCTATATAAGCCTAGTCAAAAAGGTACCCTGGCTTTCGCCACACAAGAAAATTATTTTCCTGTGCCCCTGTCAAACAGAGCAACAGAAGTGATCCCCGGGGTGAATTTCTAATTTCCCATCCAATCATCAAGATTTTTCTTGAAGAGTGCTAATGAGGAGCTTTGTTTGATATAGACATGTAGTTTGTTCCAGAGTATGGGAAGTCTCTAGGACAGGAATCTATCCCTCCAGCATGTTCTGTTTATTGTGGTGACAAAGTTTAGGTCCCTAGAGCGTGTAGCTTGGAGGGATTGGGATTTCTTTAAATGGAGCATGTCCAACAGCTCTGGGTTTGACATAGCTTTGTACGTTAGGCAGAGATCACCTCTGAGTAGGCGATATGCGATGGAGTAAAGCTGGAGTTTTTTTTTGAGACAGTCTGTGTAGGGCATCTGTTTGAGGCAGTAATCATCTTTGTGAGGTATTTCTGCAGCCTTTCCAGTTGTTGTAGATCTCTTGTGAGGTACATACCAAAAGAGCATTGTACTCTATAATGGGGCTAATGAGTGATGAGTATGGGAGAACAATTACCTCTTTTTTCCTGGATGAGAAATCTTTTGTGATGAGGTGTGCCATGTAGAAGGATTTCCTGACTACTGTGGCGATGTGATTATCAAAGGAGAGACTACTATCCACCTGTGTCCCAAGGTCTCTTATCACACTTTCGGTGTTAAGTAGACTACTGCCTATGTGGTAGTTCATGGGTACAGAGTTTTTACCAAAAGGGATGACAATGCACTTTTTGGCATTGAGCTTGAGGCCATGGCTTTGACACCAGGCATCTGTCTCAGTGAGGCCCTTTTGTAGGATGTCCACATCGTTAGCAGTTTTAATTATGGCTCCTAGTTTGCAGTCATCTGCAAACTTCATTGGCCAAAGATCTTCTGTGTTAGCCTGTACTTCAGAGAAGTAGATACCAAACAGGAGAGGACCCAGGACTGAACACTGTGGTACTCCAACTTGTCACTGGTCTGAAGTCAGATTTGGAGTCTGCTACTTTCACAGTGTGGGTTCTATCAGTGAGTCAGTTGGCAACCCATCTTGTGACATTGGGATTTATACCTAGTTTAGTGACTTTATCTATAATTCCAGAGTGGGGAATGGTGTCAAATGCCTTGGCGAGATCTAGATAGGCTGTGTGAACCACCTTACCCTCATCTACAGCTTTGATGACTGCTTCAAAGAAGTCTATCAGGTTTAGGAGACATGATCTGCCTTTTACAAACCTGAACTGGGTGGGGTCCAGAGACTGGAGATTACCAATGTCTTTGTTTATAAGTTCCATGATGATACATTCCATGGTCTTGTGGACCAGGCTCATCAGGCTAATGGGGTGGTAGTTCCTGGGGTCCATGGTGGATCCCCTTTGTGGAGTGGGATAACCATTGCTGTGTGCCATTCAGTGGGCACAAAGCCTGAGGTGAGGCTATGATTAAACCTGGTACTTAGGTGGGGTGCCAGTTCGTTCTGTAGTTCATGTAGAATGCAGCCTGAAATGTTGTCAGGTCCCATGGATGCTGTGTTCTTGGCTTTGGAGAGTGTGTTTTTTACCTGTGCAGCCTTGATTACAGCAACTTTGGATTCTTCCGGTATAGAGATGGGCCCTTTAGGGGTTGAGAGGCAGGTAAAGTTAGCAATGAACCTATCTACCAGGATGTTGTCAATATCAGTTGGTTCTGTATATTTAGTGCCATTGCGCTGTAACTCAGAGCAGATCTGAGTGTTGTCATTGAGATTCTTGATATAGCTATAGAATGCTTTATGGCTGTCTTTAAAAACAGTGGCAATTTTGTTTTCGTAACTAGCTTTAGCCAACAAAGAATTTATGAGGGATCTCAGCTTCCTACTGAGGCTGACTAGGGAGTTCCTCCAATTGTGGGATTTTACTCTTTTTTGCAACAGTTTCTTTCTTCTGTTGTAGAGTTTGTTTATGGCAGGGGACCACCAGATTGGCTTCCTTTTTTTGGAGGATAGCATCTTGGTTCTGTTAGGGATAGCACGATCCATGTATTCGTGTAAGTGCTTATAAAATGCATTTGTGTAGGATTCAGCAGTCGTACCTCTACTGCCCGTCTGCATGGGTGTCGTGAAGTTTGCCACTTCTGTCTTAAGAAACATGAAGTTGGCTTTGGAGAAATTTTTTACTGCGGTTTCCCTAATAGGTGTTGGGGGGCGGGATGTGGATGTCTAGGGTGATTAGCTTGTAGTCGGATCTGACTAACAAGGAATTGACCTCTGGTGTGGTAGTTTTTCTGGCTATATAATTGGTCAATTAGGACACAGTTCTTCATGGCTTTAAAGATCAAGCAGAGGTCCACACACAGAAGCCTGTAATAGCTGAAGAAGGCAGGTAGGGCTTTCAGTCTGTCACGAGTAATTTAAGGATTACATCCCTGTGGGTTTCTTTGCTAGGACTCAATTCTGTTATTCAAGCTAGACAATATACCTTAATAGGTACATTCTATAGGAAGCATTCTACTCTATTATGGGTCTGATAAAGGAGAAGGAAGACATCATAACCTCTTTAGAGCTTTTGTAATTAGCTATGTTAGTTAAAATGGCTTCATAATGACAGTTGATACTCTGTGGTGAAACTAGAAGTGTCCACGAACATGCCTAGGACTCTTGGTAATGATACCTTGATGGAGGGTATTATTAATCTAATAAATGGAGGCATTTTCTTGTCCATTAAAGAGACCACTGTAGTGCATTTTTACATCTAAGCCATGGTATTGTTGTTAAGAATTGGTATGCTTTACACATTCCTACAGGATATGCAGATTAGTTGGAAAATTTATTGCAGTCACGAGCAAACTTTGTCAGCCAAACTCCCTTGATGTCAGCATTGACATGACAGAATTGCAGTGTATGCCTAAGAGAAGTAGACCTGACATGGAACATTGTGGAATGCACTTGTGAAAAGACTTTTAAAATAAACCAGGTCACCAACTGTCACTGTATGGGTTCTGTCTGTGAGCCACCTGGCAAGCCAGCAGATTACACAGGGGTTGATATATATACCTGGGCAAGCTTATTTATGATACCAGAATGTGTGATAGTGTTAATGGCTTGTGCCACATCAAGGAAGGTGGTGGGCATTGAATGATCTTTATCGATTGTTTTGGTTACCATGTTGAAGAAGTCTAATCTAAAGAATACTTCCACTATAAAAACAATTTGTCATTTACACTTCTTTAGTAACACCTATAGTTTCAGTGATATGAACATTTGTTTGAATTGTTAGGACATAATTTGATTATATCAAAAAGCTTCTCAGTATATGGTACTCTTCCCTCTACTCAATACTGCAGCATGATAGCATTCACAGTCATATCATGGTTACAGTAATCCTCAAGAATTGTGGGTCTAACTCAGCTTTCACTAGGTGCCCTAGATGGAATTTGGCATAAACTAAGTAATTACCGATTTCTTTTCAGACATACAAGCCTTAACCAGATTACTTGTGCATTGGCATGGCATCTATCTGAAATACACCAGTTACAGATGTTTGAAAATGAGCAGAAGGCATTGGGAGGCTAGATAATAAAATGGATACTTGTCCAGGGGCAGTATATGGCTTCAGCATCCGCCTGGATGATTTATAGTGCAAGTCAAGCATCCTGCTGGTATAGTGTGGTAGCAGCCATGCTGAAGGAGACAAATTACACTATATTTGGTACAAGACAGGGATGGCATGCCTATGCCATTGTACGGCATTTCAGATTAGTAGCTGCTTACACTCTTCTTGGTTTTCCAAAAGACAGTCGTCACTCCCAAATTTTCATGCAGTGGCCAAAAGGTTCTCCTTCCAAGACGTAAGGAGACCTACCTGTCAAAGGTTTACATATGAGCTTACTGGAAAGGAGCTACTCAAGCACTCTGAATGTCAGGGTTATGTTGAAGATAATAGGATAGCCGCATTGATTAGATGGGGAAACGGGGCTGAGGGGTTAAAAGGAAAATATTAAAAACAGGAAAGTCTTTCCAAAGTAGCATATTTCATAAAATAACAGATGATTTGTAGCTCACAGCAAAACGCCATCATGTAGCAAGCAACCACATATTTCATGGCTTTTCATACGACCATTCAAATCTATCTTACTGTTTCAATGGTAAAGAAAATTCCAGAGGATACTACCAGACATAGTACTGTCCACTGCCTTAAGAGATACTAGTTTATTTGTTTATCTTCTTATTCTGGTGTTGTTTCACAATACTTTAACTGAACACCTCAGTCCCGGGTCGAGAAGAGTATGGTCCTTTGTATTCTGTTACCTTTAAATGAGCACAAATTAATAGTTTATGCCATTCCTTAATTACAAAATATATTTTATCAATGTATTGTTGATATATTATGATGAAAAGCCTGAGCACATACATTCTCTGTTCACAAGGCTAGACCCTCATAGTTGTATTTATTTATTTATTTAAAACAGTGTAAGAAACGTCTCTGTGTGGAAGATTTTCAGTCCATATATTTCTAGTTAATCACTGTATATAATCAGATCAGACAATAGTAGTAGAAGTAGCGAACGTAAACTCGTCAAGTCAAAAAGTAATAATAGAAAATATATAATTCTACAGCATTAGTAAGTATTCGAAAGTAATCCAAGCAAGGCAGGCAGTCTGTTTCCAGTCGAAAATCCTTTATTAAGTACACAGACAAGCGATCCAAGTAAAACAAAAATAGAGTAATAATTTCCAATGTGGTTTTGATTCCTTAGAGGCCTCCTGTAGAGCAGCAGTTACAGGGTCTGTCATTAGAAGACATGCTTGGTTAAAAGAGCAGACTTTACCAGATCATGTTAAAGCAAAATTATTGGATCCACCTTTGCAGCAGGATGTTTTATTTGGAGTTAAGGCAGAAGAGGTATTAAAGAAAAATGAAGGATAAATCAAAATCTATGTAAACGGTGAAGGATTTCTTACAGGTTCAGCCTCCTCGATTTAGTAGAAATTGGCCAACAAAGAATTGGTCCTTTCCAGTTTCAGACAGACCTCAAAGGGGCAGATACAGATGTCCAAGAGGCAGAGGTCAACCACAAGGTACTTACAGACCTCGACAATGGGGTACTTCAACCCAGAAAGAAGGGGAAGACAGACCTCAACCTTATAAAAAACAGCCCCAATGACTTCCCACTACAGCTGCCAAACATCTCTCTCTTGGCAGCCCCCTTGGCACTTTTCAATCACAATTGGCAAATGATCACCAAAGACAAATGGGTTCTCAATATTGTGTCTCAAGGTTACAGGTTCCACTTTCACACTCTGCCAAGGTTAAAAGGAATGCCAAATCTGCCACCAAATCAATGGGCAGAGGCTCAAAGACAAATTACAGCACTCATGGACATGAGAGCTATTCAAAAGGTACCAACACAGGAGCAAGGACAAGGATTTTACTCAAGACTCTTTCTGGTTCCCAGAAAGGACAAAGCCTGGAGGCCCATTCTGGATCTTTCTTCTCTAAATACTTACCTGGATGTTCCAAAATTCAAAATGTTGACACTACAGCAGCTTTTTCCCATGCTGGGCAAGAAAGCTTGGCTCGTAACTTTGGACCTCAAGGAGGCATACCTGCATGTCTCTATCAGACAAAATTGCAGAAGATACCTCAGATTCTTAGCAGGTTCAATGCATTACCAATTCTCTGCACTGCCCTTTGGCTTATCTACTGCACCCAGGGTCTTTACAGAATGCCTGGCACCAGTAATTGCATTTTGCATACAAAAAGGAATTCAAATTTACCCATACTTGGACGACTGCCTTATTCAAGCAGAGAGCAAAGACATTCTTCTAAAGCATCTGGCGTTTGTAAAAAGACTGCTAATTTGCCTAGGGTACACAGTAAACGAAAATAAATCAAAACTAGTGCCCTCACAAGAGATAATATTCCTGGGTACCAGCTTAAATACAATGGCCCAGATGGCTTATCTCACGCCAGACAAGCAAGGACAATTGACTCAATATTTCCAATTGATGGCAACAAAAACCCAACTCCCTGCAAGAAAAATTCTGCAGGCCTTGGGTTACATGGCATCTTGCATACTACTAATTCCATATGCCAAACTGCATATGAGGAAACTACAATGGTACCTAAAGAGTGTCTGTTCTCAACACTGTCACAGTTTGGAAACAGTAATACCACTAATTCCTTGCCTTCAACAGGAGTTTCGATGGTGGGCTCAAGCCTGTCACCTCAACAAGGGACAGCCTTTCACTCAACCCACAGCCAGGCAAACACTGACAACAGATGCTTCGGATTACACCTTGGGAGCACACATGGCAGGAAAATGTATTTAGGGCAAGTGGCCCGCAGAACAAAGGCATCTTCACATCAGTCAAAAAGAGATGCTAGCTGTACAAAATGCCCTTATAGCTTTCAAGGACCTTCTGCATCCAGGACAACTACTACTAAAGACAGACAACACCACAGTTATGTGGTACATAAACAAGCAAGGGGGCACTCATTCATATCCCCTCTGCAGACAAGCCATGACCTTGTGAAACACAGCTCTAACCTATCAAGTTCATCTGCAAGCACAATTCCTGCCAAGAGAGAAAAACACACTGGCAGACGACTTAAGCAGAAACATCATGGATCCGCACGAGTGGAAATTACATCCACAAATGTTCAGGATGATAACACAAAAATGGTGGAGCCTGGACATAGATCTGTTCGCATCCCCAATGAATTGCCAGCTACAGAAATTCTGCACAAGGACTTACCACCCACAAGCATGGAAAGTGGATGCCCTCTCATTCAGCTGGAAAAACCTACAAGTATACGCTTTCCCACCACTACCTCTCCTTTCAAAGGTACTCATAAAAGCCAGACAAGAAAGGCCAAAGATGATCCTGAATGCCCCAGACTGGCAACGCCAGCACTGGTACCCAATCTTAAAGAACTTAGCAAAAGGACCACCATGGATTTTGCCTCAAATCTCACAACTTCTGACTCAGCAAAACAATCAGATACTTCACAGCCAGCTCAAGACTTTAAACCTGGCTGCATGGCAGATTCCTTAGTCAAGCAAACAATGCCTCTCTCCAAAGCTGTTATGGATGTCATTCACAGCCTTGACCCTCTTGTCCCAAATATTCCATAGCTACTACAATACTTGACTGAGATGCTGGACAAAGGCCTCCCCTTTTCATCCATTAAGATCCATGCCTCTGCCATCTCTGCTCATTACAACACAGATCCACCATTTTTGTCTTATCCTTTGCTAAAACAGTACCTCAGAGGGGCTAAAAACATAAGACCGCCCCGTAGAGCACCAAATCCAACTTGGGACTTCAACTTCATCTTGGAAAAATTAACTTTACCTCCTTTTGAGCCAGCTAACTCAGCAGACTTAAAATATGTCTCTTGGAAAACTGCTCTGCTCCTGGCAATAACCTCAGCATGAAGAGTTTCAGAATTACAGGCACTAATGGCAGTGGTACCTTTCATCATTTTCCACCAAGACAGGGTGTCTTTAAGAACAAACCCTACTTTTATGCCAACAGTGATATCAAGTGTGGCTCTAAACCAAACTATTCACTTGCCAACTTTTTATCCAAATCCACAGAATAAAGGGGAGAGACTACTGCATTCCTTGGGCATACACAGGCAGTTACGCTTCTACTTGGACAAAACAAAAGCTTTCAGGAAAACTGAGCAGTTGTTTGTAGCATATGCTGCAGGAACACAGGGAAATGCCATTTCAAAACAGACCATTTCAAAATGGATAGGGCATTGTATACATTTCTGCTATACACACCATGGGAAAACTGCACCTAACAGCATTAGGTCTCATTCCACCAGGGCAACAGCCACTTCAACTGCCTACCTCAGAGGAGTACCTACCAAGGACATTTTGGAAGCAGCAACTTGGAGTTCTGTACATACCTTCACCAAGCATTGCCATCTGCCTCTTTATTCTAAATCCAGAGCTGGCTTTGCCACTGCAGTTCTGCAGGGCCTTATAGCCACCCCTAATGCCTTATAGAACCAGCCACCCTACCTCAGCTTTGGGACTCTACCCAAGTGTAATGACTGCAGCAGGGTAACACGATGAACATAGTACAGTTTTGTACCTACCATAATTGTAGATGTTTGAGTGTATACACTGCTGCAGTCCAGGTTACTCTCCCTCCTTCCCCTCTTACTTGCCGGTACTTACCCTAGTATTCTACCCTTTGCTACCTATGGGGAGTATTTGCTGGTAACAGAAAGTATTTGATTGCTTTTCTTATGTATGTTTTATTAGCAATTTACATTGCCTACCTTTTTGGGGGCACCTGACATCTGGGACAAGAAAAACTGAAGAAAATGGCGTTGGCTGCATCTTATATACCCCTGGTGCACTGACGTCAGGGAAGAGGCGACAGCAACCAATGCCGGACTAAGACTTTGGAACTTGGGCCGACTGCAGGACCGCCTGATGGCAAGATAACCCTAGTGTAATGACTGCAGCAGCGTATACACTCGAACATCTACATTTATGGTAGGTACAAAACTGTACTTTTGCCATTATCTCTAGCTTTATTGACAGTATCTCTGTAGGTTAGAAGTGCAGTGTTAGTACTACGGGAAGGATGGAAGCCATGTTGTGTGGGAGACAGGAGATCTTCGTGCAGGAGATAGTTTAAAAATTGTTTTTGAATACATGTTTCCAGTATGTTGGAGAGGGGGATAAGATTGCTATAAGTTGAAAGTTATTAATTTCTGTTTAATTTCCTCCTTTGAGCAGAGGGATAATGTGTGACTTTTTCCACAGAGAAGGAATGTGTGATTCCTGGATTGGCCTGTTTATAAGGATTGAGACAGAGTAGGCAGTGTTATCACTATTTTAAGATACTCATTTGGCAGGTCATCAGCTGAAGTAGAACATGGTTTGAGTTTGTTTAAGAGTAATTTTATATAGGATGTGGGCACAAGTTTGAAGGTGAAAGTAGATGTGGAGATATGGCCGTCTAGAATTTTTTAGGTTTGTGTTTACTATTATTCTGAAAGTTATTATAGTATAGTTTTTTGTCTCCATTAATTTACTTTTCACTATGATTGTGAAGCATTCTTTAGTTTTCAAGATATTATAGTGTTTTATATTTTTGCCATTTTTCCATGGTTTTTTATTTCTATCCTGTATTAGCATTCTGCTCTTTTTGGATAAACAAATTGCATTATTTGTCTTTAGTCTCTTCTTTCTAGGAGGTGCAAGGCTATTTAGGATTCAGGAAAGTTGTAATGAATTCATTTACAGAATCATCTAAGAGGAGGACTTTTTAGGAAGTTGCATTTAACATATGATAGGATAGTAATGAACATTTCTAGGTTAAACTTGGAAAGATTGTGTGTTGCTTTATAAGCATGCAGTTTACGTGGATGTGTAAGATGTCTGTTTTTTTTTTAACTGCTCCATATCTTTTGGGTTTCTAATTCTATGATGGGAATGGACCACATTCCTAAGTCAAATTACAATTAAAGTTCATAAAATTAGTATTGTTTCAATCTTTGATGTCATCCAAAAGTGCTCTTCGCAGCACTCGCAATGTGCCTAGTAATGACTGCTTCTGCAATTCATACAGGGTTACATGTATTGGTAATATATCTAAATATGTTTGTAGATTCTTTTTTATAAGACCCATTGTTCCTACTACTATTGGAACTGTCTGGATATCTTTCTTCCACATTGCTCTTGTTTCTGCCTGCAGATCCTGATATTTTATGACTTTGTGTCTCTTTATGCGCAAGACACTTTAATCACTTGGTATGGCAATTTCTATGATCGATGCTACTTTTGTCTTCTTTTCATGGACCACTATATCCAGTTTTCTAGCATCTATCTTTTGAACTGTTGGTAATGGGTGATCTCATGTGATGTAAGCTTCATCATTTTCTATGATGCCTTGTGGCTCATGTTTCCAGTCTTTTTCAATCACTTCCATAACATAATGTTTGCACAATCCCCAGTGCAACAGTCTTGCCACATTATTATGCCTTTCAGTATACAGTCCTGCCATTAATATGTCACAAACAGCAACGATGTGTGCAACTGTTTCCAATTTGTTTTTACAAAACCTACATTTGTCTATTTCTCCCACATGTTCAATTGACTTTGTAAACCAGTGTATACATAGTTCATCATCCTGGGCTGCCAATATTAAGCTTTCATCTCTTGGTTTGAATTCACATCTCCTTAACCATTCCTGCATTCATTCCTGATCAACATGATGTTTTTCCAGAAGTTTTCTATGTTTGCAACTATATTTATGCATTTTCCACATTTCTTGCCTTCTCATCCGATCCCTCACCTTATATTCTTTCTTTTGTTTTTGGCACATTCAGTTGCTGCCTGATTTTTATCTACTTCAGGTTTGATTTCCTTTTCTGCTTGATGCTGATATGTTTCAGCTAGATTAACCAGAGATGCCTGGTTATATAGCTTGGGAGATGATCATTGAGACAGTCAGACATTGTGCCAGAGGAGGTGTATTTGCTAGGGTTTGACTCTAGGATCCATTCTAACAGTGAATTTGATGTTTTGCTATAATGTGTGGGAGCTACTAATTAGTTGATTGAAACCAAGTAAGTCCATGCTACAAGTAGGGATGTTAGTGTTTCTGTCCAACCTATTAAGGTCTCTGTCACCTAGAAGTACTCTTTCTTGTGGAATTGTTATGGATATCATATGTAGGATATCTATAACAATTCCATAACAACTGCATAATGGTTAAAGTCTTTCCTTAATAGATACAAGGTACAGGGTTTGATTCTGACCTCAGGTTACTAGCTAGGCTTAAAATGGCCCTTAAGGGCAATTTGCCTATGAACATATAGCTGTATTGTCACCAGAAGGGGTGTAAAGAACAATAATACATAATTGTTTAATTTCAGGAAAGTAACAAAATACTATGGTGAATTGAATTTTTGTATTGGTTTGTTGTAAGGGGAAATGTGGTAGATGTTGGGAAATATTAAAACAATACTACCACCTTTGCTCTTTATATGGTCATTACAGATGATAGTATATGTTGTTTATGTTGAGTTTAAGTCATGTTTCAGTTACAACAAGGATATCAGGCTTGTGTTGGGTAATCCAAAAATGTAGTTGATAAATTTTATTTTTTATGCTTTTAACATTTATGAAAGCAAAAGTTAGATGACTGGGTTTAGACAGTTGACTATGTAGGGTTAGAGCAGTGTGTGGAAGAGAATTGTCTTGATGTTCATTGTGATAGATGGGGCCAGGGTTAGGGCGAATGTCTCCTTCTAGAAGGGTTTTAGTATATTGGGGAATTACTGATACTTGACAGGCACCATTAAATAGGTTTGGTGTGATGTGCAGGGAGGAAGTATGCACAGGTGGTTGTAGAGTCCAGTATTATAATTCTCTAATGTGATCAGATAAAGAGATAGAGCCTTGTGATCAAACTGTTTTTTAATGTCCTAATGCCCTAATGTTAAAACTGCAGTGCCTCCGGAATGTTCACTGCTTTCTTTTTTATTTTCTCCTAGATACTTGTCCACTGGGACTCCAATGACTTTGGTCCATGAAAGCGCTCACCGTTTGTTTATTGTGGAAATAAATTTTTGTATTATTTTATTTCGCAGCCTTGGTCTGTTGCTTCCAGTGTTTTTATGCTATTTGACTGGATTTTGGAAGCACAGTTTACCTTAACCACTTATTTTTTGGTTTTACTCTTTGTTTAATACTGCTTACTTTCTTCTCAAGGTAAGCCTGTGAGGAATTAAAATGATCATTTATTCTGAGTTGATGTATGAATTTTAGTCAGGACTTAGGCTACCTCGAGGGAAATTCTAGTTTTCAAGCAATTTAACTAAGCAGGGTGGATATGCTTATCTATAAGTGCAAACCGAAGGGTAAAAAAGGTTACACAGACAAACCACTCAGTAAAAACTGCAAGAAAAGCCAGTGATATTTATATTTATGGGCACCATTTCATAACTAATATCACTGTGTCACTGAAATAGTTGTTGATGCAGGAATGCAAGTGACTGTCTGAACTGGAAGAGTGCTCCATATTACATGCTATAAATACTATGTATATAGAGGACTGAATCAAAACAGGCAAAATACTAATAAACTCAGTCTACAACGTAAAATAGTATTGACTGAGATGCTTTGCTTATGGTGGTGCTTGTGGGTTGGCATAATGTTTAAGGTGTCTACCTCACAGACACAAGATACATGGTTTGATTCTATCCTTTCTGGACATTGAGCAGGTTTAAAATGATACACAAGGGCAACTTAGCCTACTACTGATGAGGTGAGATCTATGCCTGGCATACACAGCATTGTCAGACTCTACTCTGATGGACCTCCTGCATATCAACAAAACAAACACCACTAGAATTACCCATTCCAAAGATTTAAACCTTGCTTGTGATATAAATAGGATCTGTTGAAGAGATGGGAATGTATCCCAGAGAGTGCGCCATCTCAGAGGCAGGCTCCCCATCCATGTGAAGCAGAGATCCTTCCTAACCAATTCATGTGTAACTTAGACACTTGGATAGGGAAAAGGAAATTCACCCCTGGTTTGGCATCTATGTTTCCTAGGCTCCTGCTTGTAAATGTTTCTTATACCAAGTCCCTGCTTACACTTAGAGATTTGGGATGCATGGATAGGCTTAAAAAGTCCCTTATGGTCATTAGCCTAGTAAACCCCTAAGAAACTATGAACCTATGACTTAAGCAATAAACCCGGCATAGCATTGTGGTAAAATACAGTTAAGATTTAAGTAGCACAGACATTGAATGCCTATTCCTCCTTCAGCCAGAGGAATTGTTTTTGGTAAGAAATAACAGTATAGTATGAAATGAGCACAAAAGCCAGCACCCCTCACTGTAAAAAACTATGTACTTTATTCATGCTATAATGGCAACAGAAGCTATCTCACAAATTGTATGTTTTATTTGTGGTTATGAGGTTTACTTAGGTTGCATATAGACATTGCAATCCCACAGTATCAAATCTATTTGTATTACAGCAAACAACAGTATTATGTGACTTTACAAGCATTAACATTATTAATAAAACTTTATTTTTCATTTCTCAAATAGCAGGACTAGTATTAGGTGAAATGAAAAGCTAGCAGACTAATTCTGCCAAATGCCCTTAAAGTATGCTTCATTAAACAATCATGTGCCTCAAGCAATCTCAGTCTGGAATCTATATAGCAGATGGCTAGATGGTAAAAGCAAGCAAGCCTTTATTAGGTGAAAGTTTTCTGTACTGCATAATTTTCCCATTAGGTATGCAGTTATGTCTGAAGTACAGAGTCATTGTCACTCCATTGTCAATTTTGTATTGACAAGCTGCATACAAAAAAAAAACTTTTAATTATGATACAGCATTTGTAGCAGCATGAATTTAACCATGTAAGAACAAAACACATGATGTGTTTGCCAGTTTTGTTTTTCAAATCCAGCAGCTAATTCTGTAAAACAAATGTCTGATATATCGAATGAAATGCAAAAAGATAGTCATATAGATAGATATACAAGTACAGTGAATGAGCAGGTTTTGCATGGAGCTTATCGTCTACAATGTCACAATTTAGGCCACTGATTTTTTCCCCATAAGCAAGTATAAAGTATGTGGTTATAAGCATATATCTTACAGTTTATTACACATAGTTGTCAGCCTCAAAGGTTAATGAATTAATTCAGAGAGACACATCAAAATCCTAGTTTCTTGTTTATCTCTGACTGTTTTATATATTTTCTACTGACAAGGTAGTGGGACATTTTTTGCAGGGGAATGCAAATAGCAGTGGCATGACAGTTAGCAAGATAAGGCCTTCTAATCAATATATTTTACTGTATCATTTACTTACTGGTATATCAGTCAGCTAATAAGTCACACAGATGGCTTGCTTATGTTGTTAAGATTGACTTTTAGCATACTGCTGAGAATGCATGTGCTCCTTGGTAAGCAAGTAATTGAACATACCCTTTTGCTGGGTTTACATAAAACCATGACTACTGTCCAGAAAAAAGGTAGAACAACATTGCATAGATAGTTTACACAGAACTGTATGCAGCATTTGTACAACAGTTCTGTATGGGAGGGGATGGTATTATGGTCTGGTATCTGCTTAGTAGATGTAATGTGACTCTCCTGTCACAAGGATGGGCAAAAATAGAGTGACCGTCAGTTGCTTTTCAGATACCAAGATCTCCAACATTTCAAGGGCCCTTTGACCTTAAGATAAAACAGCATGACTACAACATGGTGGTGTTCCATGTAGACGTAAATGATCCTGCAAAACCCTGAGGGAAACGCAAAGAGACATTTCCAAGCTCTCTGTGCATTTCATAAATGCCAGAAAGGCTTATGTATTTAACAGAATCTTTCCTGTTCCCAGAATGATGACAAGATGACCAATGTTGACAACTGTCTGAATAACTGGAGATATCTGAGGGGGATGTGGTATACATCAGAATGGTATGAGTTGCTGTACAGCTTTACCTGCATCACTAAGGAGAACTGTACCTCTCACCCCAGGGCTTCGGCATACTAGTTAAAGCCTTTGCTGCACCCCATATTTCCTTTTTTGAGAAGGCTCCAGTGAATCTTCTCACCTTAATGATATCAAGATGGCGCTGCTCAATGCTAGGAGCATAAATAGCAAGTTACTTGACCTTGAAGCCCTCCTGCATTAGTAGCACATTCTTGTGTGCATTATTATTGAACCTTGGTTTAATAGGGCAGCAGCAAGCACCCCACTCTATACCAGGGTTTTGCACCAACCACACCTTTAGACCTGAAGGGAAGTGTAATGGAGTATGCATATTTATTAAAGCTCACCTTACCTCGAGATAGATGCCCAGAGACCCACAAACAGACCTTACTGACAGTCATCTCACTCTAACTAAAACCAAATATCAGATCATAAGATGTTACAGGTTCTCCTCAATTACCCCTGAAAACCATGTCCAGATTTTAAATCTATGTAATGAACTTCAAATGCATAAAAACTCCATTATCCTGGCTGAATTTAGCAACACACATCTAAAGTAGGCTATGTCCAAAAATGTATCGATATCATAAACAAAACTTTTCCGAATCAAATTTTCAAAGATTTTGCTAGTGAACAAAATATTCCTGACCTGGTCCTTACAAATATAGCATTTACATGCACCTCCCCAGTTGTACATTCCTCATCAGTCAAGTATGACTACAAATTGGGAACCCTCTTCAAAATCCTCAAACAGCAAATGAAATTATAGCAGTATAGAAACACTTCAAATGTACAAACTTACTACAATTCTGTGATGAAGTCTTAAGTTCAAGTATAACTGTAACCCCAAAATGTTGACATGGCTAGGGGTTATGTAAACACACTCTACTTTTACTTAGTAAACTCTATTAATATAACAGTCCTTACTAGAACATAACAAAATGGGAACTATAACAGTAAAGCAACCGAATGGCCCATGTGCATGAAGAAACAATACGATTAAAGGGAAAAGTTTCTTAGAAGATATGATAAAAACTACAGGACCACAAATCAAAGTCAACATCAAAAAGTATCTAAAGTACTGAAAAATATCACCAGGAAAACAAAGCATCCAATGAACTATGACAGGCATCATTAGCTACAAATAATTAGGAATCCTTCTTTACTTACATCAGGAACTTAAAACATAATATCCAACATTGCACTAAACTTATTCATAATATCACAACTTACTTAGATCCACTAGATATCGCAAATATATCAGAAAAATAATTCAGTGCAAATTTTATCTGAGAGTAGTCTGGACAAAAGTAAAATTTGCATAGTCTATGTGCCATAATAACATACCAGGCTGCTTGCTGCAAAGTACTGCTGCACCCACTTCTACAGCTATTTAACCTGAGCTTATTCACTGGCTTTGTGCTTGAAGTATGTCACACACTGGTTGGGGTGCCACTTCACTAGGGTGGCCCCAGCACAGTTCCTGGAACGTACAGACCCATCAGCCTGCACAGCTTCATCTGCAAGGTCATGAAAAAGATTATAAACGACTTGATAAAATATAATATCAAGAATCTTATAAGACTTGACTCCAGCAGTTTGATTTGTTAAGGGTAGATCCTGTCTTATGAAGCCAATAAATTTTTTAAGAAGTTAACACAATCCAAAACCATTGAGATCCCCAAGAAATCTTTGCTAAGACCTCAGCTATTCAGTATATACTTATCATCATCATTATCATCGGCCACCCTTTTCCCATTTTCTAGATGGGGCCGGGGTGTCATGTCAACTGTTGCAATTTGTCTCAGTTCAATTCCACTTTCCTACTGTCTTCAACAATCTTGCCTGACTGTTGTAAGTCTTCACTCAAACAATTCATCTACCTCTTTACTGGACACTATTGCTTCCTCTTGACTTCTTCCTGTCTGCTCCAAATCTTTTTCACCAGACTGTCTTTTACTTTTCTGCAGATTTGGTTTATACTTCTCTGATCTCTATCAAAAATGGGCATCTCTGGTTAACCAAGTTTGCAGATGATTGTAAACTGGATATCATATGCAAATCCTCTTCTGAGATACAGAAGCTACACTGGGAGTGTACACACTGGTAGCTGTTGTTCGAAAACAGGCTAAAATTATTTACTAAAAAATATAATATTGTTGTACCTGGTAAACAACCCCCCCATCCCACCCAGGCTGTAGTATAGAAAACACATCACTTCCAAAATTACGATGTTACTAGAGACTATGCAACATGAACAGATAGTTCCCACCCCTTTAATCATCTTGTTGCAACAGCGGTTAGTAATAAAAAAATAAAAGGCAGTCCATGAACTCTACAGTCATCAACATATCTTTAATAATAGATAAAAAAAAGATTGCAAACTAACACCAGATTTTTTAATAAACAATTTGTAAGTGCTTTTGTTCTTTCACTGTAGCTTCATCAGGTATACTCTACAAAAGCCATTAGACACTTTTATATACAACACATACCACACATTCAATTCTCTATCAAAGATGACTAGTACTTTAACCCTTTCCTTTTCAAATCTTAAAATGTTGTTTCCCATTCCGTTCAGGAAAATGGCAAATTTCCAGTCTAAGTTGCCAGAGATATTTTTTTCCAATCTTGCTCTTCCTCTGCCTCAAAACTATTATTAAAATTCTTAACTTGATCTATGAATCTGAAGACAAACTTAACATTTTAACATTACAGTTATGGCACAGAATAACACACTTAGCTAAAACAGTGCTTACATCAAATGTATCTACAGCATGAGAATGTTCATAAATCCTATTAGAAAACTCCCTGGTTGTTTTTCCTATATAGAAAGACTGATGGTCAAAACATAAACAAAAAACATTGTAATTTTTAGCTCTCCCATTATTCCTGATAATCAAGAAAGAAGGCTTTGACTACTATTACACATAATGATAGGCTTCAAGTGACTTAAGTCGATAAAGGAAATGCAGTTGTTGTTTTAGATACTGATTTTTCTATACATGGAATGAATAAGTTATTAAATGATAAAACATTTTACAAGTAAGTATCTTGGATGGAAATCTCTAGCTCATACTAATTTGTAGTAGCACTGCTAAATGAAGCTCTAATTGATGGTGATCTGGCAGAATATTTCAGAATTATAACACCCAACATGAGTAGGCTGGTTGGGTTGCCCAAACTTCAATACATTTTAAGTAATCCCCTTTTAGACCAACTGTATCTAGTCAAAGGAGTAAAACTGAAGCTACAGTGATTGTTGATAAATTCTTGTAGAAAACTGTAATCAGAAATCAAGCTTTTGTACAAGATTCTTTTGATTTCATTCAAAATATTGCTGATATCAAAGTTAATGTGTAAGATTGTTTTGGTTGTAGCTGATGTAACATCTTTGTATACAGTGCTTCCTAATAAAGAAAAAGAAGTTATTAGTAAAGAATAATATGCATATAACATTTTCAGCTGAACAATGTAGGCTATTTAGGGAAATTCTGGATATGTTTTTTATCAGATAACTATTTTGAATTTGAATCTTATTTTTAAGCAGATTAATGCAGTAGCTATGGAAGCTGCTATGGACCCCAGCTATGCCAATCTGTCCAAGATGGTCTGGGAAAATAATTTTACTGAAAATTTGAGTTTTTCAGACATTGTCATTGACAATTGTTTTATTGATCGTATTTTCATTCTTAGAAAGGTAATTTGATTGAGTTGGAGAACGTTATTGTATATGTTAACAATCTTAATACATTTTTGAAGGCTGCATTCAAATTTGACAGTGTTTATATCTATTTTTGATTTAACAATTCATACAGAAAAAGTAGCTTTGCATGTTAGGGTACATAAAAAGGAAGTATAAAACAAAATACTTACTTGCATTTTCACGGGATGCATCATAATAATTAAAAGAAGAATGTGCTGAAGGACCAATTTGTTAGGGCCACTAGATTATCTAATGACAATATTTTGGAAAAGAAAGTGTATTATTAAAGAAGAAATTTTGCTAAACAGGCTGTCTGAAACACAGCTGAAAAATATATAAAGAAGTCAACGTGAACATAGAGACAAAAGATATGCCTTGTAGGGTTCTGTTTTTGCCCAAAGAGTAATTCTATAGATGAAAAAAGTATTAAAAAGGTAGTCAAGAATAATTGGAGGTTTTTAAATAACCTTCCAGAGACAAGCAAAGTAATGGAAAAAACCCTACATTTGTAACCAAAAAGGAAAAAAAGACATATTTCAATCGAGGCTTAATTGCCTATCAAAGAATAAAAATAGTTTGTCTCCTGGTATTTATAAATGTCTTGCCTGTAATTACTGCAGATTTATTAATGAAGGAACTGCAGTTAAAATAGGGAGCAGAACTACTTGTATTTAGATTTGAGTCAGACATGAACACAAGTCTAAATGTGTTGTTTATGTTGCAGTATATTCTTATTGTCAGACTTTCTAAATAGGAAGAAAGACCAGGGAATTTTATAACAGGATTTATGAACATTCCCATGCTAAATATGAGTTTGATGTAGGTAGTGCTTTAGCTAAGCATATTATTCTGTGTCATAATAGTAATATTAAAAATGTTAAATTTGTCTTCAGCATCATAGATCAAGTTAAAAATTTTAATAATAGTTTTTAGGCAGAGAAAGAGATAGACTGGAAAAAAATATCTTTGCCAACCTTGATTGGAGGTGTGCCATTTTTCTGGACTGAATGACAGACAAAATTTTAAGATCTATTTGAAAAGGAAAGGATTAAAGCCCTAGTCCTTTTTGATGGTGAGCTGAACGTATGATATGTATTGTATAGAAAAGTGTCTAATGGCTTCTTTAGAGTTTGACTGATGAAGTTTCAATGAAGGAAAAAAAGCACTACAAATGGTTTATTAAAAAATGTAGAATCCGTTTCTAGTCTTTTTTTTATTTATTATTCAAGCTGTTTAGTAAATCCTTCTATCTGGAACAGCTGCTTGCAAAGATTATCTCCTATATAACAAAAGAAGTACTTACTCTATGATATTCTTCACTGATCAGGGCCACCTTCAAATGCAATGCTTCCTTAGGGATGTTTCTTGACAGGCATATTAAAGAATTAGAGAGCCCTAAAACACCTGAGCTACCAAGACAGACTGGAAACTTTGTCACTTTATTGATTGTCTTTCTTTGCCTTCCAGGGCATTAGGGATCACTTGTATCTCCACAAATCATACAGTCCGGAAAACAAGACAAGAGACAAGAGATCTAATCCAGTTTCAGCAAATAACTGCCTGCAGAGAAGCAAATTTGTCACATAATGACTACCAATATTCCATTGCAGCTCAAACTATGTGATGCATACATTGAAAGGGAATTAGACGAAAGGATGAGTATTCATAAATATACCCCAACATGACTGGCCTACCATTCCTTGAAAAAGGAGGCATTCTCAAAGGTTGGTCACTGGTAAGGCATAAAGCTACCTTGTATTTTCTATGGTTCATCTCTTTACTGAAATGTTGGCACTTGAAATGCCGACTGCCAACAAGCCAAAAAAAAAAAAGAAAGAAAGACCAAAAACCCAGGAGAAGAGCGAATCTCAAAGATCACTATTCAACTTTAAACTTCTATTTTTGTAGGCAGCAATATCAACATTCCTCCCCATTGTGGGGGAGGGGCAAGCCCCCTGCACTTCCTGAATTTATATACATAACTCAGGGGAAAGGGAATATTCCAGAAATGGCCATCTCAGACTTAGTATATCTAAGCCCATTGTTTGGCCACTCAGACTCCATGTTTTGGGACTCGCTGTAGTGCATCCCAACAATTCAAATGGTTACCAAATAATTCAGCATAGTGTGAAGTGGCATTATGAGTAGAATTTATTTATTTATTTGTTTTACATTGCTCACTTCATGGGGAGTCTGATTCATGGACCTTTATCTGTCTTGATATGACACTTAAGGCAAAGAAATGTAAATATAATACTGACACATTGTCAAATGGTCAGTAGTGAAATCATAAAAGCTTTAACAATATGTTTAACAGCATCAGCTGACTATGTCTTTGCACTCTGTACATTACTTTCAGCATTGTGCGTAAGACAGACCATTCGTCAAGGTTTACCTAGAACAAGAGCAGGATACCAGAGCAATACCAAAGAAATGAGTGGGGTCTACATTTTTGTTACCCATCGTCTATAAAATAATTACTTTTGATTGTTCATGTAGGTAATTAATAGCACTATGCATATTAATAGGTATCATCTGTTTTAATAAAGTGAGTCCCAGACTGTTGATGCAATTTTCACGAATGCCATTTATCTACAGCCTTGAGGTAGGGTGGTGTGGACGGAGCAGTTGTGTAAAGATTTCTAGCTTTGAGGGAGCAGGCAGTGTATCATTGGTTAGGTTTTGATGCTGGAGAAGGAGTAATATTAACAATAAAAAAGCACAAAAGTTAAGCTGAAGACTAACTCTGGCTGTAATAGGTAACCAGTTGATCTTTTGTGAGGTAAAACAGTGAAGTTCTCCAATATCTGATAACGTAATATAGCTACAAACATTACTAGACATGGTGTGATGCACTTTAGTATTAAACAAGGAGTTAAGTGGTGTTATTAAATGCAAGCAGTACTTTTGTTGGCATGGTAATGCCAACAGGCCTTCCTCATTCTGTTGATCCAAAATGGGTCTATTTACAGGTATTAACTAAACGAGCCACCATGTTGTTAGCTATGCAGTTAGTGTGATGTCAGAAGTATGCTACTGATCAAGTAGGAATCCGAAGTAAATCTGGGGGATGACTGAGGGAATGGAGACATCTAATGGGTCTTAATTTTGGGGAAAGGATTATCATTGATTCTTAAATATGTACTTCATAAAATATTATTCATCATTATGCAATACTTCTGAAGAGCAACAAAACTTACACTTAGCTTCAAGGGGCAGTTCCAGCTAAGCATAAAATGCAATGGCCAGCACTGATTAAAACTACAGTTGTAAGAATAAACAATTTTAATAGCAATGATTCAAAAAAGCTGGAATGCTAAGTTGAGATGCTGTGTTGTTAGGTGGTCCCTTTTAGTAATGCCAGCTTGTTTTTCCAGCTAATTTTCTAGAACCCTCTCTTGTAATAGAATACTGCATCTGAATATAAAGAAATATTGCTTTAGAAATAAACTGTGAAGTCGGCAAAGCATGAATCTGAGAGGTTATTGACAAAATTGTTTGGTTCATTTTCCCATCCTCTGAACTTTATACGTACACTGCGAATAAATATGAGTTTTGGACTGGAAAGCTGGATCCACTAACTACTTTGTTCAAAAGACAACGATATACTAAATAAGGATGGTTAATATATTTTAAATTAAAGCCTCCCTCGTTTTGTTCTTGTTGTCTCATTAAAGCAAGAAAAGAGATTGCACATTTTTAATTGAAGAACTTCTTTAAATGGAAGATAATGTAGCATATTCTCAGATATTTCTCAGAAATGCTTTCTAATATTGTAGGCAAAGGTTCATTTTAAAATATCCATTTTTCATACAAACATGTTGACTCATTGCTTCAGCAGAACTTTGATGTTTTGTTATTTAATGCAAAATTCTAAGAATTTCAAAATGAAAATCATCTTGAACATAAGTAACACGTCATTCTTTTTGTTTGTTTACCAATGACACAGATTAGAACACCTAACTGCATGTTAATTTGTCCTTTCCTGTGATGCTGACATTGTTTAGATGTCCAGCTACATAAATACATGCTTAGTGAGACATAAGCCAGCTTTTGCAGTCTACAGTTAATCTGTGTATTTCCCTTTTGGGTAAAGATACTTAGTTCCAACTGTTGATAATTGGCTTTTGTGTAGTGCTGAACATACAATGCAAGCAGTTCTTATAGTATATGGTTATGGCATGAGTACCCTGTAGTCAACAACAACTCAGTTGTCATCACTGTTCAGGCACACCTCTATGAAAGTGAAAACATAAACTAGACTTTACAGCATCTTTGTATAATTAAACTTTCAAATGTGAGCCAAGGAAAGGTGACAACTGTATGCCAAGGTATCAAGGCAGTATCAGGAAGGGATAAGGTTCTGGCCACAGTAGTATTCAATTCACAGCTGCCTTTCTTTCCTACATCTACTAATATATGGTGTACATATAGAAGCCATTATTGTCCCATGGTCCACTGGAAACCAGATCTCTAAAATCTTTTTAAATGGCACTGAGAGACTATACTTTACAGGGCAGCCACATAATCCTTATCTCAATAGCATAACCAGACATTTGTCTTTTAATGTCTGAAACAATTACAAATGTTGAAGTGGTGAACCTACCATGTCCAAACTACTGCAAAAGTGTATTTTTGACTAGTTCAGTATTGTTAGTGCCAAAGGCAGATGAAACTTTAAAAGTAAAACGTACATGAGTGTGTCAATGATGAATGCAGTGACTGGTGTCTCCTGGATGGCTTAGCTTACTAAGTGAGCTAGCCCATGTCAGTTTTCAGTCATATGCCAAACCACAATGGCAAGGACATATATTTTATAATAATACCTTAATAAGGAGTTGTCAACTCTAGTCAATATATCCAAGCACAGCATTCTAAGCAGCACAAATGCAATGAAAGAGAAAGAGAGAGAGTTGCACAATATACTACATTGTGATAAAGCTCATTTTGAATGAAGAACACTGAGAAAATGATTTTCCAAGCTATGAAATCTTAACTAATTAGGAAATTACATTGTTAAAGTCTAACACTATGTTGAGAAATAAAGCTGCAACAATTTAATGTGAATACATTTTCTACTCTAGTTTGCCAATAGTGAATATTACATTTTGATTATCATTAATTTATGTGTTTAAGATACAGTTAGCATTATGCCTCTGTCTATGTAACAAACCGGTTATTTATCTCCATTTAATTAAATTCCCAAACATGAATATTTAACCACAGTACAGGTTTTGCATGCAGGTAATAGACCTTGAATACTCAGCAGAAAAAATATGGATTGAGTTTAAAAGTCCAACTTTTGTGATCAACAGCTTTATATTTTCCATGGGAGCAAGTAATGAATTAATGCAATAGTTTAACTTAGCAATATGATGTATAAGACATATAGTCTGCATGTCCTCCCTGCATTTGTGTGAGGTTTCCTCTGGGGTGCGCTGGTTTCCTCCCATGTTACAAAGACATGTGCCTGGAGCATTTTTCCCCAGGCCTCTGCTGAAAATTGGCAACATTCCAAGTTGGACTCTGCCAGTTAACAAATGAGAAATATGTATATAAATTGCCTTTATTCCAAGTTGGACTCTGCCAGTTAACAAATGAGAAATATGTGTATATAAATATGTATATACATATATATATATATATATATATATATATATATATATATATATATATATATATAGCCAGTTAACTGGGTTAAGTGGCTTGAGTTACCCCAGCTACTCCTACTCAACCAACTCTCAACAGCTGACAAGCTCTACTACTTTCCCAACAAAACCCCTGCACTTCAGAATTTAATTCACCCCTACACCACCACTGGAACCTTAAGATCTAGTTCTCAGAATCACATAAATGTCATCAAACATAAAAATGAAGCTGGTAAATCTCTCTGTGCCAGCTCCATTGCCAAAACTTGGAGTTCACTTCCTTGCCACTTCATTTCCACAACTTCCACCTAACAATGTAAAAAGCTTCTCAAAATCCACTACAATAATAACTGATTGCTCATGTTACTAACCCGGGCTAGGCCATACCAATGCACTGTTGCTAGGATTCTGCTAAGATTAAAAGGTTGCTCCCCAAGTCCCACTTGTACAATAATTATACATGGATATTGGCTTACCACCAGAAATTTAGACACTGGCAATCACTTCTATCCATACGCATATATATTTTGAACATGTATGGCTGATTTCTTATTTGGTACTATTTCTGTCTCATTCGAACTGGATTAGTGTTGGGAGCTTCTCTCCCCAGACCTACCTATGCTCAATTCTAATGTATTTTTAACATGTATTGTATTATGTTTCATTATATGTGACTGTTGTATCTCCTTTAACTGTATTAATGTCTGGAGATTTTCTCCCCGGGCCACCACTGAAAATGGACTTGTGTCCAGTCGGACTTTCCTTGTAAACAAATGTAAAATAAAATTAAAAAAAAATATATATATACATATATATATATATATATATATATATATATATATATATATATATATATATATATATATATATATACACATATCTATGCCAGCTTTGAGATCACAGTCCAGTAGGGAAAGGAGCAGTACTCCGAGCCCTGCTGTGCTGTTGTCCTGCAGAATAGAAATCATGTTGTATTCAAAGTTCCAGTTTTCTCACTTTCTTGACTTTTTACTTTTTATGTTTTTATTGATACATTCAAAAAATAAATCAGGGGCATTCAGAAGCCATGTAGTTGAAACAACTGCTCTCTTTGTTTGGATTTGTGACCATGGGAAAATTGCCTCTAAAGGTTTTATACATTTGAAGGCTGAATTACTACATGTTGATTGACCAATTTTTCTGAGTAACCTCTTAGAATTTATGTACTTTCCACGTCGTTAAACTACTTTTTGTGATGAACAATGGAAAAAAATCTCTCTACTTGAGACTTAGGTGAGAAGTCAGTAAATCCTAATATGATATGCTTTAAAGCTTAATAATGCCAGAATCTTTAGTGATTATCTTAATTTAAAGACAGACACTTCACTGATAATTTAAGTACCAGTAAACATTGTGATAGAAAAAAAAATACCCTAAAATAGAATTATCATGTGATAAAACTATACAACTATTTAGACCTATAAATCATTCAACCATGCAATTAGACTGTTTCAAGCATGTCAAGTACATCACTTAATTCCCAAGGTGAATGCAAATCCAAGCAAATTTAGTTCCACTGTCATTAAAATCAGCACTTAAATAAATGAGTTCAGACTGGGAGAAACATGGACGATGCACCTTCTAGTTTGATGACAGGACTCCAATATGACTTGTAATCACTGAAACACTCATATTCATTATCAGAGGCCAGAAATATAACGTAATGCCTCAATAATGAAAAACTACATTCAATGGTGTGTTTATCACAGCATTGCAGAAAGAAATGGCATGTCATTTTAAGAATTAAGAATAATAAATGTGACACTGATTTCTGCAACATTGACTGTGAATGTGTCACTGTCCCACTCTAAAGTAAAACAAAACCTTATGTTCATATATAAATGTCTTCAAACAGCATGTTAAAATCAGATGCGACACAAGTTCAATAAATACACAAAAGTTCAATACTGATTTTTTTCTCTGCGTTAGCTAATCTAACAATAACGGTTAAAATGTTAATTATAAGTCCATTATATGGATTTCTGTTAAATATAAAAAGCATAAGCCTGCCCAGAAACCTTATTTGCACAGAATTTCAGATGTAAGTATTGATATTCCACAGTGAATGTACTGAAAAAATCCAACAGTTCCTTGACAATAACATCATAATTAGAAAATTGTTGTCATTACATATGTGATAACAATAATCTGAGAAAGCACTTAGATACACAATGATGACAAATATGTGTCAAATAAGCTTCCTTTACATTTGTCTTTATATTTTCCTTGCATATATCTAGACACACACACACACACACACACACAAAAATGTATACATATATATATATATATATATATATATATATATATATATATATATATATATAGGTCTACTTGTGTACTTCATAAAAACGAAAGACCACAACAATGAATCTCACAAGAACGAGACCAAAAGCACGAACGTTCAATTTCACGAAATCCCGCAACAACGAAACCTACTATAACGACATGCAGAACACTGACATTAATGCTTAGATAGCATCTCAAACAATACAGAGCTCAGTACATAGATAACAACATCGGGGAAATAGGTATACTGCCCATGTCAGCAGATGGGACACATATTGCATACCAACACTATAACCAACCATTACCATGTCACGCAACATCACTGGGTTCACATTTTGAGTAACCTACCGATAGCCTTCACAAATTCAAGGGCTGAATATTCTGCTCTATTAGACAACACATGGTCAAACTGCTTATGTCTCTCCACAAGCTTACTTTTTTTGGTGATGGTACATACCCTGTTGCCATCCTTACATGTAATTCATCAACACGGTCCTGTTCCCGTACTAAACAGGACAGTAACACCGACAGATTTGTACCCCTTAAACCTATGAGACACTTTAGTCTCCTGTGCCATGCTTCCACAGTATTTTATGTCTATGGTAAGCATAACTCATTCAATTCACTCACATTCCAGAATGGAATTGGAAACAGTGGGGGCAACCTCATTGTAGAAGCAGTTATAGTATGGAATTTATTCTGTTTTCCGTACACATACCAGTCAGAGAAATACGTTATCACATCAGGTCCCTCTGGTGAGAAACCCACTTTCAGCAGCTCATACATACTCTTTACCTCACTCTCCTGTAAGAATGCTAGAGCTATGAGACTCTTGATAGCTAGTTGGAAGGATTAGGATGTATTGTACTGTGACACTAAACCCAATGATTGAACCTTACGCCACACATTCTGCCCAAAGTGGAATAGGCAGCCTTTTGAACAAGCAGTGGGCACATTAAGCCTAATGCTTTTGAGGGCAGCAATCTCGAAATCACACAAAACAAACCATACTGCGGTGTCAAATCCATGCTGTGATAACAGATAGAAAATACAATGCCACAGATAATAGCAGGATTTTAGGGATTTCTTTGACAGGAATGAATACAGCAGTGGGATAGCTTTACTGTGTGTACCAAACGTCATAAAGCCATGAATACTATACAACTGACATATTATACCATGACCTCCCCAAAACGTGCACGCTGATTGGCCAGCGTGCACATTGTAAATCGAGTTATACTAATGGAAAAAGGTCTGGTCGCCCGGACTTTTTTCCATTAGTATAACTCTACTAAACACTGTCTGCTATGTTAAATGGGTTTAACATGCGAGACAGCTTTAAAATAAGCAACGGAGATCTCCGTTGCTTATTTTAGCTGTCTCGCTATGCTAAACCCATTTAACATAGCAGACATTTAAAAAGCAATGGCGGAAGCAAGGTCTGTGTTGCTTTTTTACTGTTCGCTATGTTAAATGGGTTTAACATAGCGAGACAGTTTAAAATAAGCAACGGACATCTCCGTTGCTTATTTTAAAACTGTCTCGCTATGTTAAACCCATTTAACATAGCGAAAACAGTAAAAAAAAGCAACAGAGATCTTGCTTTCTCCGTTGCTTTTGCCCACAGCTAGTACATCAGAACTGCCGCGGATGCCAGACATCTGCGGAAGGGCAGTAAACAGGCATTATACTATGCCATTATTTAAGAAAAGTAATAGTTTCTTTTCTTAAATAATGTCATGGTATAATAGCAATAACCCACTTCTGGGTGTGGGTAATGCTGTATTTATCCACGGTTGGCTTTGTTTGGTCCCGAGGGCGAAACCACGCCAACCGTGGGTAAATCCAGCATTACCCACACCCAGGCATGGGTTATTGCTGTATTCTTACACCTTTGCTAAAGAACGTTCCATCCATCAGCCAAATGGTGGCACGGCTTAAATCGTACAAATTGCTCACTGTTGTGAAAACAACTATGCTGGTGTCTGTGCTAGTATCAGACATACATTTACTAACAAATGTACCATTCTTTAATGGATACCTTGCAAAGTCATTAGTACTTATTGTTAACTCTTCACCACCATGCTGTAAACTTGCTTTATGTCATACACGCCCCACTTGTTGGAGGAGTGCTTTCCTGCGAGGTATGTGGCAGATGGTTTCTACGGAAGTGGAAGCTACGGTGTCTTCCACTATCAGACATGGGGTATCATGACTGTAAGTAGCTCTAGTTTTTAGCTCACTAACCACAATATATCTATCGACCTCACCGGGTTCTTCTGGGTGATTGTGTGCAACAGACTTTTCAAGCATATCACCGTTAGGCATTAAGATAGTGATTGCTCATACTCTACAGCTCTCTGATATCTTATATTTACAACTCCAGTATCTTTTACTTTGTCTACCCCTTTCCAAATGATACAAGTAGTTGTCCACTACTAACAATTCATTTCCTTTCTGATATGAAACAGTTTTATATATGCTGCCTAAAACTCCCGGGTCTTCCATTTTACCTTGGCCAGGGAATCTGTGGTGCATAGCACAATGTCTACACTTTCCTGTGACATATTTCTACAATTGCAAACGTGCTGATGTCCTGTTGTTATGGCGATATTCCTTATTTTGATATACTTATCTACATGTTGGTGTATATGGTATGCTTACAGTGCACGTTTTAGTATTATTCAATCTTTTAAACATTCGTTCTTGAGGGATTTCATGAAATTAAACGTTCGTACTTTTGGTCTCGTTCTTGTGAGTTTCGTTGTTGTGGTCTTTCGCAGATCCATATATATATATATATATATATATATATATATATATATATATATATATACATACATATATATATATATATATATATATATATTTTTTTTTTTTTTTTGAGTGTGTGTGTGTGTGTGTGTGTGTGTGTGTGCACGTATGTGTGTGTAGATATACATTTGAAATAATAATTTGCCAGTACCTGATGCAACATCACACCTGATTCCACTGCAAAAGCATTATGAATATTCTTCAGTGAATCTCTCACTTCATGTCAACTTTTGCATGTGTAGCTACAGCTAAAAATGTATCAATTCCCAAATGACAATACGGCCTATGTCTGCTATCACTTTTCTCATCCCACAGCACTCATAAAATGCAAACTGCACAAAACAAAATATGCAGATTTATTCATCTTGTGGACTTACACATGCATCACTGTGACCTACCAAATGTTTTAGCTGGTTACTCATTTCAAATAATTCTATTCTTATCCTTGGTACTTAGATACCCAAAGTCCTTCATCTTGGTTACTCCCTCCTTCAATTGAAAAGAATACCTCCAACCAGAGGGGAAAAACACTCTTTAAGATACAGGCAGAATGATATTCTTGCACTAGCCTGACCCTAATTCTTCTCCATATTAGGACCAGTGCTATGGATCCACGTCCTAAATAATGTGAAAAAATATCAAACATTGCAGTAATTCAAAGAATCATTGAATAAGCATCGAAATGAGGAAGTTAAATTCTGCTTTCATGATGCTGACCAAAATATTTTTAATACCCATATATGACATATTACAACAATGTAAACATTACTAATCTTTCAGCCTCATAGGCCATTTCCATACCTCTCAACTGTACTGAATTTTTAGTTTTTTACCGGTTTTGGGGTGTAAATAATGGGGTGCCATGATTCCCGAATGGTACCCCTTAATTTCTGAATTTCCAGGCTTTTTGGGTTTTATTTGTTTTTTTTTCTGGCTTTTTGGGTTGATGTCATCACATGTAGAGGTGTGCACAATGATGCCAGCTTCGTGAGTAGCCTGTCAGCCTGTCAGAATTCACTGAGGGCTCAAGGGGTGTGACTGACTGATTCACTGCACTTTGTTTCTGGGCAACCGGCAGCAGGAAAATTAGCATGCATGCATTTTCCCAGCTGTTCCACATAAGGAGGACAAGTAAAAATTAAACACTTTAGCTTAAGAGCTGCATTTATTGATGATGGTCACACTAGTTGAGCATTTGACATTCGAATTAAGTGTGTGTACGGGTCTTTCTTTTCTGTCGCGAGCATTTGAATTACTGGTCGCACTGCATTTATTGATGATTCTTTCTTTTCTGCCTGATATATAGAACAGGTTTGTACTAGTTGAGCATTTGAATTAAGTGTGTGAACTGGTCACACAAGCTGCATATAGTTGAAGTGGTGGCATTTGAATAACGTGTGTGAACTGCATATATAGAGGTGTTTGTGTGTGTGTGTGTGTGTGTGTGTGTGTGTGTGTGTGTGTGTGTGTGTGAGTAAAATGTCTCAAACTCTGAACCTTAGGTACAAGGAGCAAGAGCCTGAGCTATCTACCCATACCACCACTTCTGATTGAAGGAGTTGTAGCTCTCAGTTGTACAAATTTTCACAGAATGTCTGGAATGTTTGGCTCATACTTTTGGTCTGCTCCTCTTAAAATTCAGATGATGTAGTGGTGCAGTGGTGTTGTTGCCTTACAGCAAGAGGTTCTCTGGTTTGATTCTTGGCTGAAGTGCCTTCTGTGTGGAGTCTGCATATCCTGCCTATGTTTATGTGGGTTTCCGCTGGGTGCTCTGGTTTCCTCCTATGATACAGAGACATGCATCTGCAGCATTTCTCCCTTGGCCTATGCTGAAAGCTGGCTTCATTCCAAGTTGGAATTTCCCTGTAAACAAATGTTAAATAAAAATAAAACACTGAGAACTGAATTCACTAAATAATCATAGCCATTTAAGTTTCAGTCTTCCTGCCTTCCAGGAAACACATGGTAACATAACATTTTATTCTAGCAACTTTCTAAGATTATACAAGCAATGTTTAAAATGTGCACCCAGTTTTGGGCCTTTGTTACCCCCCCAATACATTTTGGCTTGTTCCTGATTTCTTGTGCTGTACAGTTCTTCAGGGAAACAGAAGTTTAGTGCTGCTTATGCACAGTCTACTTGCATTATTAGTAGCACAACAGGTAGTATACTTGCTTTTGCTGCAGAAGGCTGTGGGTTCTGCTCCCATATTATGTAGATGGATTGCTGATACTGTACTGTGTTGTACTTTTAAAAGGGGTGGATGCTGCAGTCCTGAGAATGTCCTCCTTTGGTGGAGATACATAGTAACTATGGACCTGTTATCAGTTTGTCATCCATTCCCTAATAAAATATTACTAGCTTATCATTTTTTTTAAATGTAACATAGGCAATTTATTCTTCAAAGGTAGCAGGCACTTTATTGTAGACGAAACAATAAAATATAAAGTTGTTTGATAGCAGCAACCTCTTCATTAGTCACAGATCTCTTTAATGTGGAATTATTTAGCTGATGTTTACTTCTGCAGAGATTGTGCATACTGATACTGGTGGATTGTAGAAGTTTGAGTAGACTTTTAGGATGGAAGTGTTCTGAATTGGGCAGTTTTGTCATTATTGGTTCATCCATTTTGTTTCGTTGCTTGCTGGAAAAAATGTTCAAAACAATCAATTTAAATATGCTCTAACAAGTGTGCTGTATTATACAAGGAATATCATTTAATACAGTCAGGAAGATGAGTCAAAGAACACATGCATGTTTCATGTGCAAGGGGCCTATGATTCAAAAAACAAAGGTAATGTTTACCTGCCACTGGCCAGATTCATTTTCTTTGAATGTGGGTTTCAATGCTGTTTCATTGAATGTGAGTTTCAAGGGCAGAGAAGTTTTAATGCTAAGTCTATTTTCATTGTGCGACTGTATTGCTTTGTTTAGCAGACGTCTATCAGTGTTTGTGCTATAAAATGTAAAATAAAAGTTTTAAATGAAATCCAAATAATCCATTGTAGAAGTAAAGCAGTATGCACATTACAGTCATTATGGTAAATGGGGTGAAATAGCCAAGTAATGGGAAATTGGAATGGCTGCAGGGGGACTTTGGGGCTATATTTGGTTGTCTGTTCTTCAGTTTCCATTTGAAAGTTGGCAACCCACAATTCCATTGGAGTGAGTGGGGTTACATAATTATTTATGCAATTTTTATGTTAATCAGTGTACAGATTTGTACCTATTTTTCATGGGTCTTTGTCCAAATTTTTGATGTTTCCAGGTTGAGAGGTATGACCATTTCATGTATGTACATGTGTACATGTATATACGGGTCTATTTTATAGGTCATCAATTACATTGTTGAAAAGAGACCACA
The DNA here is from genome assembly GCF_019279795.1 of Protopterus annectens. Taxonomy (NCBI): domain Eukaryota; kingdom Metazoa; phylum Chordata; order Ceratodontiformes; family Protopteridae; genus Protopterus; species Protopterus annectens. The sequence goes on from NC_056728.1 coordinate 1,200,023,641, forward strand.
CGATTGAAAATGGAGTTTATCAACTGTTTTGACTGAGATCATTGTACAATCTGGATTGGGGGAAGTACTTTTTCCCCCATTTTAGTGTAATCTCATTGTTCATAGGTTCATAGGTGTGTACTAGGCTAATGGCCCTGGAGCCTTTACAAGCCTAGCCCAAAACAATTGCCCAGACACCATGCCACCTGATGTTAGTTCACAGTGCCCCCATCCAGTAGGGCAAATGGAGTAATCCCTGGGGTGAACTTTCTGTTACCCATCCACTCGTCAAGATTTCTCTTCAGGAGGGCCAGCGAGGTGTTCTGCTTGACATAAATGAGAAGCTTATTCCAGAGTATAGGTAGTCTTTGGGAGTTGAACCTGTCCCTCCAGCATGTTCTTTTAATTGTGGTAATGAGGTCGTGATCTCTGGAGTTTGTGGTGCAGGGGGATTGGGGTTTCTTTTGGTGTAGCATTGTAAGTAGGGCTGGGTCGGACATGGCTTTGTAAGTCAAGCAGAGTTCACCTGTAAGTAGACAATAAGAGACTCAGAACAGCTGAACTTTCTTGACTCTGTCCATATAGGACATGTGTTTAAGGCCTATGATAAATTTTGTGAGGTACTTTTGTGGCCTCTCTTGCTGTTGTAGGTGTCTGGACAGGTATATGCCAAATGGGAGGTTACATTCAATGATTGGTCTAATGAGGGATGAGTAGAGAGGGATGATGACCTCTTTCTTCCTTGATGTGAAACCTTTGGTTATAAGATGTGCCACGGTGAAGGACTTTCTTACCACAATGACAATGTGGTGGTCGAAGGTGAGGTGGCTGTTTACTGGGTGCCCAGATCTCTTATGGGCCCTTCAGTGTTCAATGGGCTCCCATCAATGTGGTAATTTGTGAGAACTGAGTTTTTTTCCAAAGGGGATGATAATGCATTTTTTTGGTGTTAAGCTTCAGGCTGTGATTCTGACACCAGTTATTGGTCTCTGAGAGGCCCTTTTGTAGGATGTCTGCATCACTTGGGGAGTTGATAATGACTCCTAGCTTGCACTCATCAGTGAACTTGGTCAGCCAGAGTCCTTCTGTGTTGGCCTGGACTTCTGAGAAATAGATACCAAACAGGACAGGGCCCAGGACCAAGCCTTGCTGGACTCCACCTGTGACTGGTCAACAGTCTGACTTGGAATTCACAACTTTCACTCTGTGGGTCCTGTGTGTGAGCCAATTTACAACCCACATAGTGATGTAAGGAATGATGTCTAGTTTGGTGAGTTTATCAATGATACCTGAGTGGGGAATGCTATCAAAGCTCTTGGCCAGGTCAAGGTGAGCTGTATGCACTGCCTTACCCTCATCCACAGCCTTGGTGACTACCTCAAAGAAGTCAACTAGGTTCAGCAGGCATGATCTCTCCCTGACAAAGCCAAACTATGTGGGGTCAAGAGTTAGGAGATTGCCTATATCTTTGTTAAGCAGGTCCATGATGATGCTCTCCATAGCTTTGCATACCAGACTCATCAGACTAATGGGGCAGTAGTTCCCAGAGTGTGTAGTTGCTTCCCCTTTATGGAGCAGGATGACTGTAGCAGTGCACTATTTGTTAGAGACATAGCCTGAGGTAGGAGTCTGATTGAACAGGGCACACAGATGTGGTTCCAGTTCATTTTGTAGCTCATGTAGGATGCAGCCAGGGATATTATCAGGTCCCATGGCTGCTGTATTCTTGGCTTTGGACAATGTGGCTTTTACCTGTGCTGCAGAAATGGTGGGTACCACTCTTTCTTCTGGTATTATGATAGGGCCCTTGTAGGGGAGAGAGGGGTAAAGCTGGCACTGAATCTGTCGGCCAGTATGTTGGCTATATGTGTTGGCTCAGTATAGGAGGTGCCATTGTGCAATAACTCAGAAAAAAATCTGGGTATTGCCTTGGAGCTTTTTCATATAGCTATAGAAGGCTTTGTGGTTGTTTTTGGTGGCAGACACAATTCTGCCTTCATAGCTGGCTTTAGAGGATTTGATAAGGTATCTCAGCTTTTTGCTGAGACTGATAAGAGAAGTTTCCAATCTTCTGACTTCATTTTTTTCTGCAACAGTTTCTTCCTTCTGTTGTAGAGTTTATAGATGGCTGGGGACCACCAGATTGGCTTCCTTTTTTGGAGGAGAGTGTCTTAGTTCTATTTGGTATGGCAAGGTCCATGCATTTGTGTACATGCTCATACAGTGCATTGGTGTATGACTCGACAGTCATGCAGCTATTTTCCATTGGCATGGGTGCAGAGAAGTTAGCCACCTCTGTTTTTAGGAGGCCAAAGTTGGCTTAAGAGAAGTTTTTGAGGTTATCACCTTAGCGGGGATTGTAGATGAGATGGAGATTTCCGTGGTGATCAGTTTGTGGTCAGATTTAACCAGGAAGAAACTGACTATAGGTGTAGAGCAATGATCTCCCATGTTGGTAATAACCAGGTCAAAGATATTGCTTCCTCTAGTGGGGGTCAGAATGAGCTGGTCCAGGGCATTGGAACTGATAAATTCCAGTAAGCATTGGGCCTGTACATTAGTACTTGAATACTTTTCCCAGTTGATGGAAGGGTAGTTGAAGTCACCCAGTATGAGAGTATTGGGTTGGAGGGTGCTTAGGAACTTGGAATGAGAGTCTAGGGACATACTTGAGGTTCAGTAGCAGGCTATGACTTGTATCACTGTCTTACCCAGTGTTAGTCGTAACTATAGTATCCCGGCTGCATTATGCTGGGCTACCAGTCTAGAGGTGTGTGTGTCCTTTAAGGATATCCCTTTGGAGCTTCTGGCCCTATTCTGGAGCCAAAAGGTATGGAATGAGTTGTAGCACAAGGGTGCTTTCTGCCTCTTTAAACCAGGTCTCTGTTACAGCACAGATGTCTACATTCTCCATTTTGAGAAGAGCTTCAAGCGAGTACATCTTGAGATTTAGACTTCTAGCACTAAGCAGTATGACCCTCAGATTGCACTTGTTTGTAGCTGTTACAGTGGAATTTTGGTCTTTGGCACACTGCCTAAAAAAGGCACTACAGGGGTGGCAAGAGCCTTAACCAGTACACGCAATCTCAGGGGGGACAGATGCAGGCCATCTCTGGTAAAGCATTGAGGTCTCTCGATCATGTTGTCCCAGGCAGACAGATATTGGATTCCCTGAGACTGACACCAGAAACTTTGCCAATTGTTAAAGTCAGTAATTTTCTGCTTGTACTGTGGTATCATTCTGGGTGATGGTAGAATACTGCTCAGGGCTAGGGTCATACCTGCCTGGGCCACATAATCTGAGAGTCCCATCACATCTCTTTTCATGTAGTCGAGGGAGGTATGTCTCAGATCATTCACATCCAGATGGACATGATTGAGTCATATTTGTACTTGTTGTGGAGTGACCTGAGTGCATGTGTTATGTGTCGGATCCTGGCACCTGATAAACAACTGACTGTTATCTTCTCCTTGTTCAACCTAGTGAGTGGAACATTAGTGTGCCTCACAACTGAGTCTCCTGTGATTAGTACATTGGGCAAAGTGTTTTTCCTTAAGTTCTTAGATTGAGGGGCATACAGTAGTGGTGAGCTATGTGTTCTGGGGTTGGTGTTGTGTTGTGGTGATCGACTGCATTTCTGCCTCGGGTGTCTCTTTTGTTTAGGTACATTTTTATTGACAGCCTCCATGAAGGTGAGTGTATGGTTTGTGTTTCTATATGTAGGTTGTGATGGTTGGTGTTTTGGAGGGCTGTGTATTCTATGCAGTGAATTGAAGGTGTTGACCTTCTCCTCTTGACCAGCTGGTCTGAGTTTGGTTGGAGCATGCACTGTTTCCAGTTTGGTGATATAAATGCATCTCTCACATGTAAGAGTGTTGGGAGCTAAGAGGAGAGGGTTGTCAGTGTATACTAGACAGTTGCCACACTGTCTCAGAATGCACAAGTGCACCATGTTAGCAGGAGAAAGCACAGGAAATTGCCCTACAATCATACCAGGAGGGGTGGCCATAACTAATAAGTACTGGTGCTGTTACGGCATTGGAAAAGATAGTGCTGATAGCACCTATGTGTGCTACAATAAATGCTACAAAAGCCTGTTAAAGTGCTAGCCAATTAAGCTAATTGAAGTGCAAGAAATAAAAGAACAAGCATGTTCTAAAGGAAAAATTGAAGAGCAGACTTTCTGGCGCCGGTAATATCTTGACGGTGCGCAAACTCACGCAAACATGGGCTTTTAAACCAGAAAGTTGAAAGGGATGGAAGAACTGCCCAAACGGTCAATAAACTACAATTTCTGGACCAGAAACCACTCTTATTGTGGTAGATAGGCTACCTAGTGCTCACCACTCCCACTGATAAGCAAGTAGGCTTCCTTCCAAGAAAGAAAGGTCTGGGAGGCTTAGAAACTTACAAAACAGTCCTGGATACAGCAAATCTGTATCTGGACTAGGCTACTTACAGGATAGGTGGGAAACAAGCTTTGAACTTTTTTTTGTTTTCAGAAAAGCAGTTAAAACAGTAGCAAAAACACTACTAATGCAGTACAAGCTAGCACAATTGAGTGTGTAGCAATATTAAGGCAAATACAGTTTAAATAAATGCAGATAAATTAAAAATGACAAAAAAATAAGTGCAGAAAGCAGTAAATAATGAAAAAATCTAAATTGAGGCACTTAAGAGTATCTCTTTCTCCCTCCTGTTGATCTTGTAGTCTGCAGGATGTCAAAACTGGATCTGCGGAGCTTAAACAAGTGCAAACCCACGTAAACATGAGCTTTTAAAGAAGAAAGTTGAAAGAGATGGACAAAATGCCCAAACAACCAAGAAACTACAATTTCTGGGCCAGAAACCACTGCTCTTTTGGTAGATAGGCTACCAAGTGCTTATCACTCCCACTGATAAACTAGAAGGCTTCCCTCCAACACAGAAAGGCTTGGGGAGGGAGGCTCAGAAGCTTACAAACAGTCCTGGATACAGCAAATCTGTATCTGAACTAGACTAATTACAGGAAAGGCGAGAAACAAGCTTAGCATTTTTTTGTTTGTTTTTTTGTTTTTTTTGCAGAAAATCAGTTAAAACAGTAGCAAAAACACATCAAATGAAGTACAAGCTAGCACACTTTGGTGTGCAGCAATATTAAGGCAAACACAGTTTAAATAAATGCAGATAAATTAAAAACGACAAAAAGACAAGTGCAGAGAGCAGTAAATTATGAAACAATCAAAATGGATATACAGTCGCTCCTGCAACGGTCCGATATCTCTCAGACCACATTAACCCCTTCTTCAGTGTTCACCGGTATTTCACTGCCTGTCCAGTACTGAAAACCCAAACTTAAAAACAACTGCATTTGGACCTGAAAAGGAAGCTGCCATAACATGCAGTCGCTCCTGCAATGGTCCAATATGTCAGACCACTTTAACTGCTTCTTCAGCATTCAGCGGTATTTCACTCCCTGTCCAGTACTGAAAACCCAAACTTAAAAACAACTACATTTGGACCTGAAAAATAAGCAGCCATAACATACAGTCACTCCTGCAATGGTCTGATATCTCTCAGACCACTTTAAGTATGTCTCTGAACAAGTATCCAAGCTTAAAGTGTACCTGTATAAGTAACATACTGCCAAGCTGTTTCTTTTTTGAATAACACGTGCTGTTCATAGTAGACGACTTGGTTCTCATTATTGTAAAGGATACCAGCATCCAGAATTGTCTTATCCTCTTAAAGTTTTTTCCCCCTTTTGCAAACCTTACCACACTATCTCCTGGAGTCCATAATGTTTCTATCCTCAACACTTTCCTACCCTCTGTTCCTGCTTCTAATAACCTCTGTCTGCCTCTCCCTTTTAAACTGCTTCCAGTGCTTGCTCTGCCTCTGCTCTCCCTACCTCTCTGTAGTGATTCCTCTCTCCTCATTCTCCCCTCTGCTGCCCCTAACATTAGCGCTCCATCTCTGAAGTGCTGTTACCCCAGATATTCATCTGCATAGTGCTTAGTTTTACCTTCACTACCTGCTTAGCCTGTTTTTTTTTTCACTTTCTCCAGGACTGACTGATTGTCTTCTTGGCGCTCTCTCTACCTGGGTGGGCCCCGCTATGCTCGGGCTTCACTCTGCTAATCTACCCTGTCCCCATTTCCCACCTGCCCCTACTACTCCTACCTTTATTCTAGCCACTGTCTCTATCCCTTATCATCCTCTATCCAATCACACAACATCTCATATTGTAATCCCCTCCCTTTACTTACTCACCCACCACAAATCAACTATTATCCAATCAGATAACATTTCATCATGTAGGTCCACCCCTTACCATCCATTATCCAGTCAAACAACAATTCACATTGTAGGCCCTCCATTTAATTACTTACAATAAATCTCACACATCTCATTTAATTTCACCCCTTCTCTACCCCTACTATTAGCCTCACCTCTCCCCTTTAACTTTACTTTCCAGTCCTCCAAAACAATCTAAACCCTATTTCCATATCTTACAACTACATATTTTCCATAAATTACCTCTTTACTCTTTAAAACTTTCCCTACCCCACTAACCTTCCTATTATGCCTCATACCCTTATACCTTGCTACCTCCTATTCTACTAATCATCTCCCCCTTATTTCTCTCCTTTCCCCTACTCCCCACCGCATAACACATATCACCACACCATCAAAAGAAGTTTCTACTCCATCTTCCCCTCTCTAATACAACCTAACTTCCTACATTACTTTAACTTACAAATTATGCCAACCAAAGCTAAACCCCAAATGACAAAGCTCAACTTATACTTCCCCTTATTCGATAAAACAAAATCTAAATCCATCGCTCTATCTCTCCCCAACACCCTCCACCTAGGAAGTGATATTCACCCCAACCCGGGTCCAACCCCTTCTTCTCACAAAACCTCCCCATCCATAAAACTCTTCAACTCTTTACTCTCAATGCCCAAAGTCTCTGTAACAAAGCATCCATTTTTCAAGCATGGCTAAGCCAAAATCAACCACACATTGTTGCCATTACTGAGATGTGGCTAAAGCCCCATATCTCAGACTCTGAAATACTACCCCCAGGCTTCCAAGCCCTTAGGCCCCAAAAAAGGTGGTGGTGTGGTATTAATCTACTCCAACTTGCTCTCCATTATCCCTACCCCAATTAAATTCCTCGGTTTGGTAATGCTGAAATACTGGCCTGCTTACTTAAAATGAATAACCATAAACATATCTGCATCATCACCCTATATATCCCTCCTGGAAACAATATCCCAGTTTTGGAAGAAATCCTTCTATGGGCCTCTACCCACATAAAAAATGAGACTTACATAGTAGGAGACGTAAACAAAAATTGGGACAACATCAGTAACTATTCCTACTCAATCCATTAATCTCTTTAACTTTACCCAAATAATCCATTCTATTACTAGACCAAATTAAACCACTTCCCCAGGCTCTACCCTAGACTGGATTCTAACTACCCATCCAAATAAAGTTATAAATTCAGGCACAATTCCTGACTCCATCAGTGACCACCTCCAAGCTTATACCCATCATTCTACCTGTTCTTCCCTTCTACAACATCACTACATCCACACGCATAACTTTAGTAATTTCAACCCTAGTGTATTCTCTAATTCCCTCAAACTAATAGACTGGAACATACTAAAGACACTTCCCCTCGACGATGCCATTGACCACTTTAATTCCACCTTTCTAGATATCTTAAATAGTATAGCAACAACTAGAACAAAAAGAATAAAAAACAACTCTGCCCCATGGCTCACAAAAGATACTAAAAAACTAATGCATCAAAGGGACAAATCCTGGAAACTCTATCAAAAAAATAAACTCTCTAAATCTCTACTTGAGTACAAACAGCTCTGCAGCCTCTCAAAGAAACTAACCCTCTGAGACAAAAAAAATCCTACTTCATCAAACTCCAGTCTAACCATACTACAAACCCCAAATAATTCTGGAAATATATAAACTCTCTCCTCAGCCCAGGCACTCAAAACAATCCCTGCCCGACCCCAATAAATCTGATCAAGAATTAGCCTCCCTTATTCAACTCTTTCTTTATTAACGCTATACCTGAACTATCAAAATATTTTGCCAAAAACTCTCCCTCGTACACCCATACTGCCTCCAACACAACCCCTTCTTACACTAACTATAATTCCACTCCCATTTTCAACCTAAAACCCAAATCCACCAACTATATACAAAAACTCCTCTCCAAGCTAAAACCCTGCTCTAATGCTCCCGACAACATCCCCTCTATTTTTCTTAAATATGCTCCTGATGGAATTGCATTCCCTATAATTATAATAATCAATAGGTCTATACAGGAATTCTACATCCCCAAACTCTGGTGCACTGCATATAGTCTCCCTCTTCATAAAGGTGGGATAAACACTAACATCTCAAATTTCTGCCCCATAGCCATCCTCTCCCCTATCTCCAAAATCCTAGAAAAATGCATTCACTTACAACTAATGCCATTCCTAAGTCAAAATCACCTCCTCACTCCTACCCAGCATGGTTTCTGACCTGGGCACAGCACTACAAAGTACAGTTTTGTACCTACCATAAATGTAGATGTCCGAGAGGAATGCATCTGCAGTCTTTACAAATGGGTTGTCCTGTCGTCAGGCAGCCCTTCGGTCGGCCGGATTCCAAAGTCTGGGTCTGGCTTCGGCTGGTGTCGCACTTCACCCGACGTCATTGCGGCAGTTATTCGGGTATAAAGGCATCAGCCGACGCCATTTTCCTCAGTGTTTCTTGCCCCAGATGCCAGGTGCCCTCTTGGATGGCTAAATTTGGATAAATGCCAAAGTTTCCAAATAGTAGAGAGCAAACATATAAAATAAACATGTATGTACATATATACAAACAAATACACCATAATAGATCCCCCCCAAGCTAGCTGTAGATTGGCAAATACCCTAGGAGTACCTCAGAGGGGAAGGAGGGTGGGTAATCCTGACTGCAGATGCATTCCTCTCGGACATCTACATTTATGGTAGGTACAAAACTGTACTATGTCCTTCAAGGATGCATCTGCAGTCTTTACAAATGGGTAGAATACCATGGCTAAACTAGGGGAGGAGGAAAAGAAGAAATTATGGTGTAGTTAGGATCCCTTGCAAAACAGCAGTGGCAAACCCTGCTCGGGATCTAGAGTATAAAGGTAAGTTATAATGCTTGGCAAATGTATGCACGGAGGTCCAAGTAGCAGCCTCTATAATGTCCTTGGTAGCCACTCCTCTTAAGAAAGCTGTGGTAGTGGCTGTAGCCCTTGTAGAATGAGGCCTTATGTTCTGTGGAGTTTGCTTTCCATGGTAGGAGTAGCAGAATCTGATGCAATTTCCTATCCACTTGGAGATTGTCTGTTTTGAAATTGCTTTTCCTTCCCTTCCTGTTGCATATGCTACCAGAAGCTGGTCAGTTTTTCTATTGCCCTTGGTTCTGTCCAGGTAGTAGCGTAACTGTCTATGTACATCCAAAGTATGCAGCAATCTTTCCCCCCTGTTCTGTGGATTGGGGAAGAATGTAGGTAGGTGGATAGCCTGGTTTAAAGACACTGTGGATACCACCTTAGGCATAAATGTAGGATTTGTTCTCATGGACACTCTGTCTTGATGGAAGATTAGAAAGGGTTGTACTGCCATTAAAGCCTGTAGCTCAGAAACCCTTCTTGCTGAGGTAATTGCCAGCAGGAAAGCAGTTTTCCAGGATAGGTGTTGAAGTTCTGCTGTTGCTGCTGGTTCAAAAGGGGGGAGTGTCAATTTTTCTAGCACAAAGTTCAAGTCCCATGCTGGCAATGGTGGTTTCCTAGGAGGTTTTACATTTTTAATTCCTCTCAGAAACTGACTGAGTAGAGGATGCGAGAAGATAGGGGGATCGAAGCTGTATTCTGCAGAAATAGCTGATGCATGTATCTTGATGGAGGAATAGGACAGGCCTGTATGGAAAAGCTCTGCCAAATACTCCAGGATGTTGGCTATGTCTACCTTTGACACATCTTTTCCCCTTTCAGTACTCCAAATGAGAAATCTTTTCCATTTTCCTGCATAGTTCCTTCTTGTTGAAGGTCTGCGGGCCTCAAGGATAATGTCTTTAACCCTTTGGGATAAATCTGGGTTAGTTGTTGTTATGTAATGTTCCAGGCAGTCAGCTGCAGAGTTTTCAGGTTTGGATGCAGGGTGTTGTAGCCGCTCTGAGTTAACAGCAATGGGATCAGGGTAGTGTCCACATTTGTCCCGAGACATGCTCCTCAGTAATGGGTACCAATGTTGTCTTGGCCAGTCTGGAGCTATCAGAATGATCCTTGGACGTTCCTCTTTGATTTTCAATAGCACCTTGTGCATCAAAGGAAGAGGTGGGAATGCATATGCTGTCAGGCCTTTCCAACTGAAGGATAGAGAGTCCACCTTCCAAGCAAGTGGGTGGTACGTTCTTGTGCAGAATTTCTTGAGCTGGTGATTGAGTGGGGATGCGAATAGGTCTATCTGTGGTAGTCCCCATTTCCTTGTGATGGCCTTGAAGATGTCCGGGTGTAGCATCCATTCGTGAGCATCCGAGGTAGTTCTGCTTAATATGTCTGCTAGGATGTTTTCTTTTCCGGTACAAAAATTGCTTGTAACTGAATGTTGTAGCTCAGAGCCATATTCCATAGGTCCAGTGCCATCCGGCATAGAGGGTATGAATGAGTGCCTCCCTGTTTGTTGATGTACCACATGACTGTGGTGTTGTCTGTCCTTATCATCAACTGGCCTTCTTGGAGGAATGGTCTGAAATTCTGGATTGCCAGTTTTACTGCCAGCATTTCCTTTTGATTTATGTGCAGGTGCAGCTGATCTTGAGTCCATAAGCCTTGTATGCACTTGTCCAGTATGTGGGCCCCCCAACCGAGGTCTGAGGCGTCCGTTGTGATGGTTTGGCTTGGTTGAATGCTGTTGAAGGGCAAACCTGGGTTTGACTGACATGCCTGAGCCCACCATAGGAACTCTTGTTTCAGGCATGGGATTCGTGGTATTTCGGTTTCTAGGCTGTGCCTGTGTTGAGACCATAAATTCTTCAGGTACCACTGTAGCTTTCTCATATGTAGTCTGGCATGAGGGACCAGGATTATGCAGGATGCCATGAAGCCCAAGGCCTGTAGTACTTTCCTTGCTGTTAGTTGGCTCTGCTTTGTTAATGCCAAGAAGTAGAGAGGAAGTTGTTCTTGTTTTTCTGCAGTTAGGGATGCCATTTGTTTTGTTGTGTCCAATTCTGCACCTAAGAAGGTTATTCTTTGGGATGGAGTCAGTCTTGATTTTTTTATATTGACTGTATATCCCAGGGCTTGCAGTAAGTAAATGACTCTTTGTAAGTCTTCTGTTAGCTTGTTTCTGTTGTCCGCTTGTATCAGGCAGTCGTCCAGGTATGGATATATTTGGATTCCCTGAAGCCTGCAGTGAGCGATTACTGATGCCAGGCATTTCGTGAACACTCTGGGCAGTAGATAAGCCAAAGGGCAATGCTGAGAATTGATAATGCTCTGATCCTGCAAGAAATCTGAGGTATCTTCTGCAATTTGGTCGTATGGGGACGTGCAGGTATGCCTCCTTGAGATCTAGAGTCACCAGCCAAGACTCCTTGCCCAGCATGGGAAGAAGTTGCTGTAGGGTCAGCATTTTGAATTTTGGAACAATGATGAATGTGTTTAAAGCAGACAGGTCGAGAATAGGCCTCCAATTTTCTCTTTTCTTGGTACCAGGAAGAGTCTGGAGTAAAATCCTTTCCTTTTCCATAGATGGTACCCTTTCCACAGCTCTCATTTTACTAATTGAGCTATTTGTTTTAGAGCTTCTGTCTTTTGATTTGGTGGTAGGTTTGGCATTCCTCTTTTTGCTGGTAAAGTATGGAAATGAAACCTGTAGCCTTGGTCTATAGTTTGCAAAATCCACTTGTCTCTTGTGATGCTGTGCCAGTTTTTTGAAAATAAGGCTAACTTTCCGCCTAAGGGTGCTGCTATTTGTTCCCTGGTAGGCGGTGTCAGAGCCAAGTCACTGTGATTGTCCTGTTGCAGTGGTAGTAGTTGTGTCTGTGCCTCGCTGGTTGTTACCTTGCCACTGGCAGGCACTGTAGGCACCGCCTCTGGATTGGTTTCTGCCTCTTGAATGCCTATTCCTGCCTCTCTGTGTTTTAGAGGAGTCTGGAAAGGACCACATTTTGGAAGGCCAGTTCCTGCTAAACCTTGGAGGCTGAACCTGTAAGAAATCTTTCACTGTTTGTACAGATTTTGCCTTCTCTTCCATTTTCTTCAGTACCTGCTGAGCAGGAGAACCAAATAAATTGACCTTATCCATAGGAGCATCTAATAGTTTTGCTTTAACATGATCCGGCAAGACCTGTTCTTTCAACCATGCATGCCTTCTGATAACTGTGCCAGTCATGGCTGATCTAAAGGAAGCCTCCAGTGCATCATAGCCACATTTTAACGAATGGTTACTAACTTGCTGAATGTTATGCACCATTTCAAGAACATATTTCTTATCTAAAGAGTCATCAGAGGACAGTTTCTTAGTTAACTGATCAAGCATAAACTCCTGGTATTGGATCATATGAAACTGGCAGTTCAATGCCCTAGCTGAGAGAGTAGCAGAGGTGTATACTTTTTTACCCCATCTCTCTAAGGACCTGGATTCCCTTTCAGAGGGGAGGGGATTTTTAACTAAGGTCGAAGCTACTGCCTTAGGCCCCTGGGAGATAGTCTCGGGATCTGCAAAACGGGCCTTGTATAAATGGTGATGTGTGTCCAGGACCCTGTAGAACCTATCAGGCTTAGCAGGGGCTGGAGGTAAAGTATCAGGAGCAGTGCAAGCATCATTAAATGCATCATCTACAACAGGAAGAACTGGAGGTATAGCTAAAGGCCTATGTTGTGGTAAATGCAAAAAAGTCCTAAGCCTTTTCCTTGAATCTGAGAAATCTTGCCCCTGCCATTGAAATTGCTCCCTCATGGCATGTAAGGTTTCCCCAAAGGAAAATTCCTCTGGTGGAGAGGCAGAAGGAATCGATTCCTCAGCATCGGAGTCTTCATAAGGAGAAAAAGGAGCCTCTGGATGGTCTGTATTCTCTGAATCATCAGAAGAATCATCTGAGGACACTGGTTCAGGGGGCTCTGCTCTAGGTCTCTTTTCTGGAGGAGGTTGAGAGGCCCTGTCTGGATGAGGTTGGGATCCCCTTATTAAAGAGATGAGATCCTCTGCCAGAGTAAGCATTTGGGAACTGGAGCTGGGCCTGTGAGAGGGGGCTTAACAGGCACTGACTTAGAAGTTTTGGCTGCTTTAGCCCTGGCAAAGGCCTTTATGGACATGGCTGCAGGAGGCCTAGCAGCACCACGTGCAGGGGTTGAAACATCCAAGGGGATGGTGTCCGATAACTCTTGTGAAACCACAGTAGCAGGTTGGATTTCAGAGGCCGATTCAACCAGGTTAGAAGGGGCCTCGGTAGTAGTCATGGATTCGGCTGAAGTTAGAACCGCTTGCTCAGTTAAACCGAGACACTCGCGGTTTGCTTAACCGCGGTTTCGCCGAAACCGCAGACCGCGAGTGTCGGTCCTTTATTCTTAGCAACTTGAGAAGTCGGAGGATCCGACGGCATAATGTACGCGAAATCTGAGCCGAAAAACTGTTCAGCAAACTCTGACCGACGTCTAAGCGTCCGTCGTTTGAAAGAAGCACAGGCTAAACAAGCTGCTACGTCGTGGTCTGGGCCTAAACAAGGTAAGCAGTAAGAGTGGAAATCTTTATGAGGTATTTGTTTCCCACAAGGTAAACAGTTATTCACTTTTTCTGACATCGGCTGAGGCAAGAAAGGGTCCCCAACGGGGTGCTTAGCTTTTTAGAAGTCTTCGAAGTAGTATTCGGTAGTAGTAATCTCTGGATCTGACCTACCGGCACTTGCGAACAGCTTCTGCTTCGGGCGCCACGCGGCAAGAAAGACTGAGGAAAATGGCGTCGGCTGATGCCTTTATACCCGAATAACTGCCGCAATGACGTCGGGTGAAGTGCGACACCAGCCGAAGCCAGACCCAGACTTTGGAATCCGGCTGACCGAAGGGCTGCCTGACGACAGGACAACCCATTTGTAAAGACTGCAGATGCATCCTTGAAGGACATCAGCTCTCCTCTCTTTCCTAGATACAGTTAATCAAGCCAGAGATTCAGGAGAAATAGTACCCACAGTGCTCCTAGACCTCTCCAAAGCCTTTGATACTGTTTCCCACACCCTTCTTCTGAGCCACCTCTCAAACCAAAATCTCTCTCAAACTACCCTCTCCTGGTTGTCAAGCTACCTTTCCAATAGAGCTCAGGCTGTAAAATGGAGAAAAAGCATCTCCCCTTTTCTTCATACCCCCACAGGTGTACCCCAAGGACCCATTATTGGACCAATGCTGTTCAACATCTTCATCAACTCTTTTCACTCCGCCATTCCCAATACCAAAATAATCCAATATACTGATGACTCAACTTTAGTCTGCTCTGCCTCTAGCCTCCCTGAACTCTTAACAAAGACCCAAACTGCCTTCTCAACAACTGAAGCCTGGATGCTCCAGAATCATCTCTCCTTAAATGCTAACAAATCCAAAATCTTAATCTTCCTTCCCTCAAAATCCTTCTCTTTCGACAAAACCCCTTTCCAAATCCTAAGCCAAAATAACTCTCCTATTGAAGTTGCCCCCATGCAAAGTTACTAGGTGCAACTATATATGAACACCTAAAATTTGACAACTATGTACTCCTAAACATCAAAAAAACACACCTTAAACTGGGTATACTTTATAGGAATAACCACTTTCTCTCACCTCTTACTAGACATACTCTCACCTCTACTTACCTCCTTCCCTCCCTGATGTATGGCACCCCCCTTCTAACTAACATATCTGCATCTATCGCATCCAAATTAGAAAACTGTTATAACAAAATCTCTAAATTTGCCACTAACTCCAAAACCTCTTCCCATCATTGCCTTGCCCTTAACTCTCTAAACTGGCTAGAACTTCCAAATTATCTGGACTTCCTCCAACTCACCACTGCTCAAAAATTATTCTTCAACTCCACCAAATACTCTGCTCTAAGAAACATCCTAGTACCCTATGTACCAAACAGAACTCTAAGATTGGCACAACAAAAAGTACAGTTTTGTACCTACCATAAATGTAGATGTCCGAGAGGTATGCATCTGCAGTCCTTACAAATGGGTTGTCCTGTCGTCAGGCAGCCCTTCGGTCGGCCGGATTCCAAAGTCTGGGTCTGGCCTCGGCTGATGTCGCACTTCACCCGACGTCATAGCTGCAGTTCTTCGGGTATAAAGGTATCAGCCAACGCCATTTTCCTTAGTCTTTCTTGCCCCAGATGCCAGGTGCCCTCTAGGAAGGCTAAATTTGGATAAATGTAAAAGTTTCCAAATAAGAGAGAGAGAGCAAATAAAAATAAACATGTATATACATATATACAAACAAATACACCATAATAGATTCCCCCAGCTAGCTAGAAGATGGGCAAATACCCTAGGAGTACCACAGAGGGGAAGGAGGGAGGGTAATCCTGACTGCAGATGCATACCTCTCGGACATCTACATTTATGGTAGGTACAAAACTGTACTATGTCCTTCAAGGATGCATCTGCAGTCCTTACAAATGGGTAGAATACCATAGCCAAACTGGGGGAGGAGGAGTAATAAGATTATGGTGTAGTTAAGATCCCTTGCAAAACAGCAGTGGCAAAACCTGCTCGGGATCTGGAGTATAAGGGTAAATTATAATGCTTGGCAAATGTATGCACGGAGCTCCAAGTAGCAGCCTCTAAAATGTCTTTGGTAGCCACTCCTCGTAAAAAAGCTGTGGTAGTGGCTGTAGCCCTAGTAGAGTGAGGTCAGATGTTTTCTGGAGTTTTCTTCCCATGGTAGGAGTAACAAAACCTAATGCAATTTCCTATCCACTTAGAGATTATCTGTTTTGAAATTGCTTTTCCTTCCATTCCTGCTGCATATGCTACCAGTAGCTGGTCAGTTTTTCTATTGCTCTTGGTCCTGTCCAGGTAGTAACGTATTTGTCTATGTACATCCAAGGTATGCAACAGTCTTTCTCCCCTGTTCTGTGGGTTGGGGAAGAATGTAGGCAGGTGGATAGCCTGGTCTAAAGATACTCTGGAGACCACCTTTGGCATAAAAGTAGGATTAGTTCTCATGGACACTCTATCTTGATGGAAGATCAGGAAGGGCTGTACTGCCATTAATGCCTGTAGTTCAGAAACCCTTCTTGCTGAAGTGATTGCAAGCAGGAAAGCAGTTTTCCATGATAAGTACTGTAATTCTGCTGTTGCTGCTGGCTCGAAAGGAGGGAGTGTCAACTTTTCTAGCACAAAGTTCAAGTCCCATGCTGGCAATGGTGGCTTCCTAGGTGGTTTTACATTTTTAATTCCTCCCAGAAACTGCCTGAGCAGAGGATGTGAGAAGACTGGAGGATCCAAGTTGTATTCTGCTGAAATAGCTGATGCATGAATCTTAATGGAAGAATAGGACAGGCCATTGTGGAAGAGCTCTGCCAAGTATTCCAGGATGCTAGCTATGTTTACCAGTGACACATTTTCTCCTTTTGCAGTACTCCAAATGAGATATCTTTTCCATTTTGCTGAATATTTTTTTCTTGTTGAGGGTCTGCGAGCCTCCAAGATAATGTCTTTAACCCTTTGAGATAAATTTGGGTTATTTGGTCTTATGCAATGTTCCAGGCAGCCAGCTGCAGTGTTTTCAGGTTTGGATGCAGGGTTTTGAAGTTGTTCTGTGTTAACAGTAAGGGAACTAGGGGCAGAGGCCATATTTGTTCCCGAGACATACTCCTCAGTAATGGGTACCAATGTTGCCTTGGCCAGTCTGGAGCTATCGGGATGATCCTTGGACGGTCTTCTTTGATCTTCAATAGCACCTTGTGCATCAAAGGAAGAGGTGGGAATGCATATGCTGTCAGGTTTTTCCAACTGAAAGATAGGGAGTCCACTTTCCAAGCAAGTGGGTGGTACGTCCTCGTGCAGAATTTTTTCAGTCGGTGATTGTGTGGGGATGCAAATAAGTCTATTTCTGGTAGTCCCCATTTTCCTGTAATGGTTTTGAAGATGTCCGGATGCAGCATCCATTCGTGGGCATCCGTGGTAGTTCTGCTTAGGATGTCTGCTAGTATATTTTCTTTTCCTGGCACAAAAATTGCTTGTAACTGAATGTTGAAGCTCTGGGCCACATTCCAGAGGTCCATTGCCATCCGGCATAGAGGGTATGAATGTGTGCCTCCCTGTTTGTTGATGTACCACATAACTGTGGTGTTGTCCGTCCTTATCAACAGTTGACCCTGTCGAAGAAATGGTCTGAATGTCTGGATTGCCAGTTTTACTGCCAGCATTTCCTTTTGATTTATGTGTAGGTGCAGCTGGTCTTAAGTCCATAAGCCTTGTATGCACTTGTCCAGCATGTGCACCCCCCCCCCAACCGAGGTCTGAGGCATCCGTTGTGATGGTCTGGCTTGGTTGAGTGCTGTGGAAGGGCAGTCCTTTGTTTGATTGACAGGCCTGAGCCCACCATTGGAATTCTTGCTTCAGGCATGGAATTATTGGAATTTGGGTTTCTAGGCTGTGCTTGTGCTGAGACCATAAATTCCTTAGGTACCACTGTAACTTTCTCATATGTAGTCTGGCATGTGGAATCAATATTATGCAGGATGCCATGTAACCCAGGGCTTGCAGGACTTTTCTTGCTGTTAGCTGGTTCTGCTTTGTTAATGCCATGAAGTAGAGAGGGAGTTGCTCCTGTTTTTCTACTGTTAGGAATGCCATTTGTTTTGATGTGTCCAGCTCTGCACCCAAGAAGGTTATCCTTTGGGATGGTATCAGCCTTGACTTTTTTATATTGACTGTGTATCCCAGGGCTTGCAGTAGATGAATGACCCTTTTCAAGTCTTTTGTTAATTTGTTTTTGTTGTCCGCTTGTAACAGGCAGTCGTCCAGGTAAGGGTAGATTTGAATTCCCTGAAGTCTGCAATGAGCAATTACTGATGCCAGGCATTTCATGAATACTCTGGGCGCAGTAGATAAGCCAAAGGGCAATGCTGAGAATTGATAATGCTCTGATCCTGCAAGAAATCTGAGGTATCTTCTGCAATTTGGTCGTATGGGGACGTGCAGGTATGCCTCCTTGAGATCTAGAGTTACCAGCCAAGACTCCTTGCCCAGCATGGGAAGAAGTTGCTGTAGGGTCAGCATTTTGAATTTTGGAACAATGAGGTATGTGTTTAAAGCGGACAGGTCGAGAATAGGTCTCCATTGGTTTTCTTTTCTTGGTACCAGGAAGAGTTTGGAGTAAAATCCTTGCCCTTGTTCCATAGATGGTACCTTTTCTACAGCTCTCATCCTTAGTAAGTGAGTTATTTGTTTTAGAGCTTCTGTCTTCTGATTTGGAGGTAGGTTTGGCATTCCTCTCTTCCTTGGTAGAGTATGGAAGTGAAACCTGTAACCTTGGTCTATTGTCTGTAAAATCCATTTGTCTCCTGTGATGTAATGCCAGTTTACTGAAAATAAGGCTAGCTTCCCGCCTAAGGGTGCTTCTAGTTGTTCCCTGGTAGGCGGTGCCAGAGCCAAGTCACTGTGATTGTCCTGTGGAAGTGGTGGTGGCTGGATCTGTGGCTGTACCTCGCTGGTTGTTAGCCTGCCACTGACGTCCCCTGTAGGCACCTCTGGATTGACCCCTGCCTCCTGAGCACCTATTCCTGCCTCTCTGAGCTCTGGAGGTGTCTGGAAAGGACCAATTCTTGGAAGGCCAGTTCCTGCTAAACCTTGGAGGCTGGACCTGCAAGAAATCCTTGACTGTCTGGACAGATTTTGCTTTCTCTTCCACCTTCTTCAGCACCTGCTGTGCAGGGGAGCCAAACAAATTGAGCTTATCCATGGGAGCATCAAGGAGCTTTGACTTTACATGGTCTGGTCTGGTAAGGATTGCTCTTTTAACCATGCATGTCTTCTGATCACTGTACCAGTCATGGCTGATCTAAAGGAAGCCTCCAGTGCATCATAGCCGCATTTTAAGGAATGATTACTGACCTGCTGAATGTTATGTACCATTTCCTTAACAGATTTTTTGTCTAATGGTTCGTCCGAGGACAGTTTTTTAGTTAACTGGTCTAACATAAATTCCTGATACTGAATCATGTGGAATTGACAGTTCAAGGCCCTAGCTGAAAGAGTAGCAGAAGTGTAAACTTTTTTACCCCATCTCTCTAAGGCCCTAGATTCCCTTTCAGAGGGGAGGGGGTTTTTGGCAGAGGTAGCTGCTACAGCCTTTGGTCCCTGGGAGATAGTTTCGGGATCTGCAAAAGGAGCCTTATACAAATGATAATGTGTGTCCGGAACCCTGTAGTACCTATCGGGCTTAGCAGGGGCCGGAGGAAGAGAATCAGGAGCAGTACAAGCATCATTAAATGCATCATCCACAACAGTAAGTACTGGAGGAATGGCTAAAGGCCTATGCTGTGGCAAATGCAAAAAGGTTCTAAGCCTTTTCATAGAGTCTGAAAAATCCTGGCCCTGCCATTGAAATTGTTCCCTCATAGCATGCAAGGTTTCCCCAAAAGAAAATTCCTCAGGCGGAGAGGCAGATGGAATGGACTCTTCAGCATCAGAGTCTTCATAAGGAGAAAAAGGGCCCTCTGAGGGTTTGAATTATCTGATTCCTCAGAGGAGTCATCTGAAGAAACTGGCTCAGGGGGCTCTACTCTAGGCCTCTTCTCTGGAGGTGGGTGAGAGGCCCTGTCTGGGTGAGGTTGGGATCCCCGGATCAAAGAAATGAGATCCTCTGCTAGACTAAGCATTTGTGAACTAGAGCTAGGCCTGTGAGAGGGGGTCTTAGCAGGCACAGTTTTGGTAGATTTTGCTGCTTTAGCCCTGGCAAAGGCCTTAATCGACATGGATGCAGGTGGCCTAGCAGCTCCACGTGCAGGGGTAGAAATATCCAAAGGGATAGTATCAGATAAATCCTGAGAACCTGCAAGAGCGGGTGTGATTTCAGTAGCAGATTCAACCATGCTGGATGAGGCCTCGGTAGGAGGTAAGCTTTCGGACGAAAAAAGAACTGTGGACTCGGTTTCAGCCGAAACCAAGACGCTCGCGGTTGGCTTAACCGCGGTTTGAAACTGTCGGCCCTTTTCCTTGCGCTTTTTAGATATTTGCGTAGTCGGAGTATCCAACGGCATAATGTAAGCAAAAGCGGAGCCGAAAAACTCCTCAGCAAATTCCGACCGATGTCTAAGCGTCCGTCGGTTGAAAGAAGCACAGGCTAGACAAGCTGCTACGTCGTGGTCTGGGCCTAAACAAGGTAAGCAGTAAGAGTGGAAATCTTTATGAGGTATTTGTTTCCTACAAGTTAAACAGTTATTCACGTTTTCTGACATCGGCTGAGGCAAGAAAGAGTCCCTAACGGGGTACTTAGCTTTTTAGAAGTCTTCGGTAGTAGTAATCTCTGGTTCTGACTGACCGGCACTTGCGAACAGCTTCTGCTTCGGGCGCCATGCAGCAAGAAAGACTAAGGAAAATGGCGTCGGCTGATACCTTTATACCCGAAGAACTGCAGCTATGACGTCGGGTGAAGTGCGACATCAGCCGAGGCCAGACCCAGACTTTGGAATCCGGCCGACCGAAGGGCTGCCTGACGACAGGACAACCCATTTGTAAGGACTGCAGATGCATCCTTGAAGGACATCCTAATATCTGTACATAACCCCAACCGACCTCTAGGACAACAACTTCTCTCTTTTTTCTTATCTAAAAAAATGGAACTCTCTTCCTCCTTCCCTAAGAATAATAGAAAATATGACAAGCTTTAAGGCACAACTTCATTCCTATATCTCCTCAATTCTGAAATGCACCTGCATTATTCCAACCTAGCACCCCCCCCCCCTTCCGGTTCCATACTGCACCTCTAACCACCTTCTGCCAATGCTTCAACCCTCTCTGATTCCTAAACTCGATTAAATATTTGCACCCAAGTGTCTATCACCTCGGGGTTCTAGTTCCCTAATGCCAACTTCCTATAATCAGAAATGTTCTTCCTATGTCAAGATTGTACACATACTTTTGTAAATATACCTTTTGTAAATAATCTAGTATGTGTATTAGGAATAAGTTAACTGTATACAGCTTTTTTACTTTTACTTGTATTTCCTATGTCAAGATTTTACTTGTTCTTCCTATGTCAAGATTGCACGCATACGTTTGTAAATATACCTTTATTGTAAATAATCTAGTATGGGTATTAAGAATAAGTTGTTAACTGTATACAGCTTTTTTTTTTTACTTTTTACTTGTATCATACATCTTTACTGCATTTTGCTTGTTGGAGCTTTTCTCCCCAGGTCTCCAGTGAAAATGGGCACACTGTGCCCAGTGGACTTTCCCAGTCAACAAACTGGAAATAAATATAAATAAAATAAAACAGAGTATGTCTTTCTCCTTCCTGTTGCTCTTGTAGCCTGCAGAAAACCAAAATTGGATCTGTGGAGCTTAAACAAGCACAAACCTGAGCAAACACGGGCTTTTAAGCCAGAAAGTTGAAAGGGATGGAAAAACTGCCCAAACGGCCAATGATCTACAATTTCTAGGCCAGAAACCACTCCTCTTGTGGTAGATAAGCTACCTAGTACTTACCACTCCCACTGATAGGCTAGAAGGCTTCCCTCCAACACAGAAAGGCTTGCGGGGTTCAGAAGCTTACAAACAGTCCTGGATACAGCAAATCTGTATCTGGACTAGGCTAGTTACAGGAAAGGCGGGAAACAAGCTTAGAACATTTTTGTTGGGTTTTTTTTGCAGAAAAGCAGTTAAAACAGTAGCAAAAACACTTTAAATGCAGTACAAGCTAGCACACTTGAGTGTGTAACATACTAAGGCAAATACAATTTAAATAAATGCAGATAAATTAAAAATAACAAAAAACAGGTGCAGTAAATTATAAAAATATCAAAACTGAAGCACTTAGAGTATCTCTTTCTCTTTCCTGTTGCTTTTGCAGTCTGCAGGATGCCAAAACTGGATCTGGAGAGCTTAAAAAAGTGCAAATCCATGCAAACATGGGCTTTTAAAACAGAAAGTTGAAATAGATGGAAAAACTGCCTAAACAGCTAATAAACCACAATTTGTGGGCCAGAAACCACTCCTCTTGTGGTAGATAGACTACCGAGTGCTTACCACTCCCAATGGTAAGCTAGAAGACTTTCCTCCAAAACAGAAAGGTCTGGGAGGCTCATAAACTTACACAAACAGTCCTGGATACAGCAAAGCTGTAGCTGGACAGTCCTGGATACAAAGATGCATTCATTCTCAAGTCTCAGATCACCTCCTTGCTAACAACCTCCTCTCCAACACACAACACGGTTTCCGACCTAACCATAGCACCACCACCACCTTACTCTCTTTCTCTAACACTATCCTACAAAATAAAAATGCAGGTTATCTCTCCTCAGCTACCTTCCTAGACCTCTCTAAAGCTTTCGACATGGTCCCACACAAACAACTCCTCTCTCTTCTCAATAACCTATCCTTCTCTCAACCAGTCATCAACTGGTTTTAGAGTTACCTATCTGACCACCAACAAGCAGTTGTTTGGCAGGACAACCTATCCCCCCAACTACCAGTCTCCATAGGAGTTCCCCAAGGGTCCATCCTGGGACCCCTACTCTTCTCTATTTTCACCAATAATCTAGCCTCAGCCACAACACATGGCACACTTGTACAATACGCAGATGACTCAACCATCATCTGCACAGCCCACTCCATCCCAGAACTGCAAAAAGTCACACAGGAAGCATTTTCTTCTATTGAAACTTGGTTATCCGATGCCCAACTAATACTCAACCCAAACAAAACAAAATTACTAATCTTACAACCCACCAAACTTACCCTAGACAGCTCTTACTTTAACATCACAGCAAAAGACAACACCACCATCCATCCTACAGAAAACACCAAATTACTAGGAGTAGAAATAGACAATAAACTGAACTTTGACATTCACATTTCCATGACCATTAAAAAAGTGCACAAAAAACTAGGAGCATTGTATAGAGATCAGCAACTACTTAGCAAAGCAGCTAAAATTTCAGTAGCAAATTCTCATCTTATCTCCACCCTACTCTATGCCTCTCCAGTATTTACTAACCTTAGACAATGTGATCTAAATAAGCTCGAAACCTGCTACAACAAAATCGCCAAATTCGCCACAGGGGCTTCCTACCGTACTCACCACTGTCTCTCACTAGCAGAACTGGGCTGGCTAGAGCTCCCCCACCTCCTTCAATGGTACCAACTCACACTTGCCCACAAACTAATAAACCAACCACCATAAGTCCCATCCCTCCAGAATCTACTCCAACCCTACATAACCGCGAGACCACTAAGATCCAGCCACAAAAACCTCCTACAGGTCACAAGAGCCATTAACTCTGCTGGAGAAGCTTTATTCTCCTGCACTATAGCCAAACTCTGGAACTCCCTCCCATCCTCAATTACCTCTGAAACCTCTTGCACCCACTTTAAATCCTTACTAAAATCACACTTCAAAACTTGCCAGATATGACCTTGAAACCCCCCCCCCACACTAATATCATCCACTCCCCCCACCCACTACCTCTCTCAGCCCCTATCAACAACCTACTCTTAGCAAGCTTGGCTACTAATGTTCCCAGCTACCTACCACATAATACTAACTTCTTGTAGCAACAACTGCTAAAGGCTGTTATGTACCTCAAAAAAAGTTTGTATCAATTGTTCGCTGATGAATCTCAACTACATTTTAACCATGTTTAGTATGTCACCATATTTTAAAATTGTACTATGCTCTACAGCTGTTTTACATCTGTTTTCTTCTTGTCTTGCGTCCTTAACTGGACTAATGTCTATATTTAAATGCTATGTTTTTTTAACTGTATAATGCAAATAATACTTAATGTGGAGCTTTTCTCCCTGGGCCTCCGCTGAAAACGGACCTGTGTCCAGTCGGACTCTCCCGGATAACAAATGTAAATAAATAAATAATAAATAAATAAAATCTGTATCTGGTTGGTATATATAATTAGCATAGCAGGGGTTGTGGGGGGGTGGATGGGGACTTGCCCCCCTCCCCCGGCTAAGACTTTGTTTTTGGGTTGTTTCCATTGATTGACAAACTGCATTGTCGATTATGCAGTCTTAACCAAGTGGGCTTCAACAATGTCATTCATCGACCTTCTGAAATAGAGAAGTATATTCTAAGTTATATTAGAAACTATCATCAGTGACTCAAAAAATAATAATCAAAATGTTTGGTCAAAATCTCGGGAAATGCTTCTACCAGATACTAGTTTCATAAATTTCATCATCACAAGTTCTCTGACATCAAAACAATGCCAAATATGAACAAATAAAATACACATTAAAGTAAAAACTTAAGCTGACTTTATTAAACCCATGCAGTTTTACTTCACGGGCATTTTCTTTAAGAAGCAAATGGCTATGGTGCAGTGATTAGCACTGCTCCCTTATAATGCTTGGTTCATCAGTCTGATAGCAGCTGTGTGCCTTCGGAAAGAAGTTTATCTGGAGAATTCAGAATGAACTCCACAAATCACATTATGGGTTGCAGTATAAAGGCCCTTTTTCTGTGATGCAGTGTTTTGCAATTGAGAGACACATTAGCCACAAACAGAATAGACCTTATTATCAGTTAATTTGCATGTCTCTAAATTGCAATTAACTAACATGAGTGAATATCAGTACCTTCCTGCAATAGTATGCAGTAGTAGTGGCAACATTGTGTTAACAGAGGCACCTCATGTTATTCAATCTCCCACACATAATACATACACACACACACACACACACACACACACACACACACACACACACACACACACACACACACACACACACACACACACACACACACACACACACGGAGATACGATATACCTCATAAATGTCCCTGTATTGTAAGACACACACACAAACACACACATGGAGACATCGCATACCTACTGGCATTTGAAGGGGAATTTTTCCGGCAAAAATCAGGTGTGGCCATGGGGAGAAATGTGTCCCGGTTTTTCCCAACCTGTTCTTGGTTGAATGGGAAAAGAGGCATGTATTTTCTTCCCCTTTACATCCAAGATACGTGTGTATTATAGATTTTTGGATGATATACTTAAAGGCTGGAGAGGAACAACTACTGAACTGACAGAATTTTTGCATTACATCAACACTACTCAATACCTAAAGTTCACCTATAGGGTACACCAAAATGAAATTGACTATTTAGATATTCTTCTCACAAAGACAACTGTACAGGAAAACTATCATTCAACATATTTAGGAAACAGACCTATGCCAGTACATTACTGCGTTTTGACAGTTGTCATCCTGAACACCAGCGTAGGAGCGTAGTCAAGGTACAGATGGTCAGGCTGTCCAGGTTGATCAGTGATGACAAGAAATTTTCTGAAGAATTGTTTAAGTTGATTGGGATATTCAAGGATAGGGGGTACCCTAATAAGTTTTACTGTCACCAAAGAAAGAAGTAACCAGGAACAGTGCAACCAGGTTCCTACCCATTCTAAGAGGTAATAGTAATGCAAATCATGATGAAGGCTCCAAAAATGATGTTATGATTTTACCATTTAGTCAAGATGCCTCACATTTAAAGGGGAGCATGGAGAAAGTTTGGGGGGGGGCTTATTATATAATGACCTGAACAACAAATTAAGGTTAGACCCTAAGATTGTTTTCAGTAGAGGCAAAAATATTAAAGAAATTTTGGAGAGGGACTGAGACACTAAAAAGGGCAATTATGTCTCTAGGATGCATAAATGTGGCTTCTGTTCAAGCTGTAGATTTATTAATGATGGACCCTATGTCCAGATTGACTCTTCTGGTAGGAACTCACAGTGTCCAGGGCACTGCAATTGTAACACTAAAAATATTGTCTATATTGCCACCTGTATTTCCTGCCCTACATTCTATATAGCCAAGATCACCAGGACATTGCATGACAGGATTATAGAACACAACAGGGATATTAGAAATGCAAAGTGTACCAGCGCCCTTTACACACACAGTTCAGAGTGTACAAATTTCAAAAGGTTACCATTTTTTTCTTATAGAGTTTTGGCCAGTACAAGAGGGGGCAACATTGACCTTGATATGCAGATCTAGGAAACAGAATGGCAATTAAGACTCAATGTCATGGAGAAACCTTGAACTGATACAATTTTCATCTTGGAAAAAGAGCAAAACAGGTTTAAATACAGGCTCTTACAAGCCTGAGTGAATGTAAACAGTTTTTAAGTAAAACATGTTTTTTTATTATTTTTTAACAACATTTAACAACCTATACATGGTGTTATTACTTAGCTTTTTATTCTGTTAGTACAGCAATTCTAACAATACTGATGTCATTCATAGACTAGTACATTATTCATGAATGCATGCTGTTTCAGGAAACAATGTCAGTCTGTATTTTCTATTAATGTGACTGCTGTGATTTTTTTATTTGACTCTGATGATGCCTGGATTGCAAAAGGTGAAAGCGTTAAGTCTCTGGTGATTTTATCTTATTAAAGTGACCATTTCTTGTGTAAGAACACGTTGGTTTGTCTGTTCACTTTTTTACTGTATTCACCACCATAGCACTCAACAGTCCATGTCCAAAATGAGGAACACTAGCCCTCATAATGTGGAACAAATGGACAAAATGTGTAACACATATGAATGGCTTACTAACAACTTCAACTAGGAAGATCATGGGATGGTTAAAATATGCTGGTTTTACTTATAAAGAAGATCTTTTAATGAATTTATATGATTCATTTCTATTTACAATGGATTTCACTTAAAAAAATCCCTAATACTGAATGTGTGACGTCTTTCAATGTGGAACTTTGAGGAACATGTACTTTTTAAGACCCCAAATGAGGTACGTTCCTCATAGTGAGGTACACTTGAGAGGTATGTTCACCACACTGCTTCTGCATTTGTGACTGCAGTTCATTCCCTGTATCTGAATGATTATTGTGGTTTTGTCTATGGCAGTGGCATTGTGGCAGAGAAAAGACAACTTCAATTATTTTTACAGAGTCAGCAAGCATCTATGCAGATTGCAAAGTAGATATAATGTGCGTAACTACATTTTTAAAAATAAATGTGTGGATGGTGTGAACATTTGATTATCAATTACAAGTCAGCTTCATTAACATACAGCATTTTACACAATTTCTTATTTGCATCTCATTATAGTTAATTTGTTTATACTAATTTGCGGCAATCACGTGTTACTGTAAATGGCCTTTATGAATCGCCACCTAGCTATGCTCATTATTAGACAGTACAGAGACCAGTAATACGTTTGCATTGTGACTATGAATGCCAGCTTCTACAAAAAAAGGTTTCCCATAACAGAATGTACCATTCTCAAGAACACTTTCACATGATACATGCATCACTAATATGTCAAAGACCAGACATATTTGTCAGAGATGCCTTCTGACTTACATCTCTTTCAAATGAAGGTCCCTTCTAAAACCAGATTAGGAATACCAACTATTACAGTCTTAAGCAGTATAACTTTTAATAATATATATAATGGTATATTTGAACAGTAGGATGAATCCCAGTTATATCAGCTGAATATGCAGTTATAAAAATATACCTGTGTTATTGAAATTACTAGACACTTCATCTGAACATCTAGAGGGAAAAGCAGTTGCCTTAGACCTTTTGTATTCTAATGATTTTTTATAACCCTATTTTAACAAACCTATCCACAAATTTAACAGTTGCTCTTATAAACCCACGTACATTACTGAATTAACATGACAACCTAAAAAATGTGTTTTCAATTTATTTGGTGCCCTTCTATGTGGGTGTTAAAAAAAGAAATGCAATAAATGGCTGCATTTTACACTCTTCCTAAATAATCACATATATAAGATAAGGACTTCCATTTATATTTAATTTTTTTAAAAGTAGCTAACTTAAGTTGCTATTGAGCTCATTTATTTTTAATGCATTGTACCAATGCAGCATACAGGCAAGATGTCGGTCTTCCTAGTCACTTCAGCAAATGCTTTAAAAGCAGTATTTATACTACAAGGACATCTGAGAAATGTGTTCTTGCTGTAGCATGCATTAAAGGTATACAACTATGAACTTTTGGCATCAAAGATCCATACCAATCTCTGGGACATACATCCAGACCTAAGTAATAGCATTAAAAGCTCGTTTGTAATTCTATTCAAACGGGAGGCTGAAATCCTACTTTTGATTTATTTTACACTTTCTTTAGGCTAAGCAGACAGGAGCTTCTATCAGACTTTTCTATAATAAAAGTGCATTTGCTTATGTGGTTGGTTCAGTTGATCAGACTATGGCAAACAAAATCTGTTGCTTCATCATTAGCTCATCATGTCATGAGCACCACTGCCGTACCCCTACAAAAGCCAAATGGGTCCCAGTGTAGCACTGGCAACAGCTGCAACTAGGCTCTCTCATCTTCAAGCTTCCCCAGTTTAAAGCATGCCTATCAATAGCTGAAAACTTTGTATCAAACAGACATACACTACAACCTCAGATGCCTCTCTTAAACACCCCCTACAAACCATGCAGTACTGTACCAGTCAGTCTTTTTCCATACATATATACACTCCTAAACTATGGAACTCCCTCCCCCAACTACACAAAGTACAATTCCCCTTCGTCAACTTCAAGCAGAACTTAAATTCCACCACTCCAAATCCAGATGTACTTGCCACACAGCAGACCACATTACATAAGGTCCTCTCAAACTCTAGATTTACTCTCCCTGTCTCAACAATTTAAACCTCCTAACGTCATATTCACAACTCTCCCCTAGCCTAACTGTCATTACCCCACTGCACTTCCAGTATGATATAAACCTGAAATCTAATCATGTAACATTGCAAAATGTATAAGCCCCTCATAATTTTGGCTACACTTATTAATTGCTACAGTTTTTGTTATTTATGGCGTTTTTTTTATTCTGTTAGACAGCACGCTGCCTATCTCTTTTTTTCCTTTGTTAATTAACCTGGCCTGTATCTGTGTACTACCCTGGTAAACAAACGTGAAATAAATGTAATGTAAATGAAGTATGTTCTCTCAACAGATAATCAGCACTTGCAAAAAAATCTTCAACACCACTCAGTATATCTGCCACATTCACAGCCATAACTTCTGCAATAACCTTCACATCTCTGCATACAACATTGCTGAGAAATGGCACTGATATAGTGATCAGCATTATGATTGTTAAAGGTCATACTGTGCTTTAATATTTAAATCAGTCTGCTTGAGCCATATCTTTGTATGTAAGTATGAAAAGAATATATTAATGTCAGTCTCCTGCAGTTAATTATTTCCTGCAAATTGAAGTGATCTGCCTGATTTCTAACTTAAATACTTCTCTAGTAGTGTTTATTTGAATGTGTCATCTTTTGGGCCATTATCCTCAAAATCAATCACAGGGTAAAAAAAATGAATGTGTCAGCTTGCACTTTTATGTAAAATAAACACTGCTTCATTGCTGTTTAACTAGCTGTTTAACTATATGTGCTTCTTGTGATTTATATGTGTTTGGAAAATGATAAGATTTCCACCATTCCCTGGATATACTCTACTGCATAACTTTACCTTTATCAGTTCAAATGATCACACCTAGTAGACACGGTTGTTTCCCTTGATGTAAGTATTCCACAGCTATCATTTTATTTAGGCAATTTGAGATGACAGCTTTTCTTTATTTTACCCCATTTGTATGTCGGTCATCAGCTACTCTTCTGGGCAGCTCCTTTAACTTCTTTTCCTGAAATGTCCCCAGTACTCTCCCTTGAGCATAGGATTGAAAGGAAGTGGAGATAAGGTGATTGTGGCAGCATCAGGATCAGTGTCAGTATCAGGATCAGGATCAGTAGCAGTAGCAGTGTCAGTATCTGGATCAGTATCAGTGTCAGGATCAGGATCAGGATCAGTATCAGTACAGTATTAGTGTCAGGATCAAGATCAGCATCAGTACGGTATCAGTGTCAGGATCAGTATCAGTACAGTATCATTGCCAGGATCAGGATCAATATCAGTACAGTATCAGTGTCAAGATCAGTAGCAGTGTCAGAATCAGTATCAGTATCAGTTCAGTATTAGTGTCAGTATCAGGATCAGTAGCAGTATCAGTGTCAATATCAGGATCAGTAGCAGTACAGTATCAGTGGCATGATCAGTAGCATTAGCAGTGTCAGTATCAGGATTAGTATCAGTACAGTATCAGGATCAGTGTCAGTATCAGTACATGTTTCAGTATCAGTATCACTATCAAATCACACACACTGTACTGTATGTCAGGGGATTTCTTTTCTGTCATAACTGGCCAGGGCTACTGATATCAAACACATTGCTGTACACCACCTCAGTAGTTGCCAACCCCCACCCCACCCCCAATAACGGTAATGATTTTTTTGTGCTGTCCCCTTATAAAGGACGTGTCTGATCATGGGTAGAAAATCTTCCATCCAATCTGGGATGGGCAAACACAAAAAAGCAACTTTTTTTCTCACTCACCTTTTCAGTTCCTCTAGCAACCAACCTGCTAGTCAATTCAGATCAGCTGGATCACGGTCAGTGCTCTATCCCTCAGTTCCAATGAATGGGGGTGAGGCTACACTTTTCACCGTTACAATGTCTCTGGCTTTACCATGTAAACATGACAACTCTATACCTACACTTCACCTGATATTTTGTAACATTTATCAGATGCTGTCTCCAAAGCGGTGAAATTATTTCCAATAAGCAATTATTTCACAAAGAATTCTGCCAATTACCTTTTTTCCTATTTCTTTAACTACACCACACTGGCATATAATAATAAAAAAAAACAATACATTTCACACAGCATTTTTCTAAAGTTAAATTAAGCTCTGGTCATTATAAGAGTTACATGCCTTTAGTAACTGGTTTCCAATTAAGTGATGAAAAAGTTATTCTTCCCTTTTTGACTTATATTTATTGATAAGTGTCATAGCCACACAGAGGAGATGATGCTGGAATATCCTCCAGATATACAGAACTATGATACAAAGTAAGACTTCTGTAGGGAGGTTTAGCATATTCATGATCCTTTGAGAATCAACTGCAGTCACTGGAGGTCATCAAACAATCATTTTATTTTACAGTGCTTATATTTTACTTCATTCTAATCATTTAAATTTCATTCAAGAAAAATGGCAACTGTCCTGTCAGAAATATAACCCCATTTACATTGTATATTAATCATTAATGTACCCATGCTGTCCTTGTATCAGTCTACCGGTTTTATGGGAGTTTTAAAAATGTACATACAGTATTTGTAAAGATTACATTTAAAAAATGAGGAAGAAAAAAACTGCTGCATTTATCCATTTAATACCATGACTGTGGATAGAAATGTTTGGTGAATTCTGGTGCCACAGTGCATCTATTGGTAGAGGTGAGAGCATATGTTAGGCGGCCTGATGTATATTTGTCTTGTGTATATGTTTACCATTTGGGAGCAGATATTAATACCACCACATCTTGTAGAGCTGATGGCCTTTGGCTGACAACCTGGTTTAACATCTGACCAGGATATAACGTTAGTGTGTAACCATCTCTGAGACACGTGACACACCCATGTGTCTTATCGGTTTAGTGCTAGGGAATCACTACAAACATGCATGACTGTCAAAAGGGCTGGTATAGTTTTATATCTAGATAATCACTGTGTTTCTACTAGAAATTGAAGGTTTTCATTATTATTCTACTTACATATATCAGAGACTAGAATTTATCATAATAAAATCTTTAAAAGCAGTTAAATTCAAATAAGAAAATCAGCTGCATGCATATAAATATGTAAATAGTGAATCCACAGCAAGATCTTCATACAACCAGTTTGCACATGCCAGGAACAGCGAATGAGCCTATTAGAGTCTCAGTCCATGTATGGTATTATTGTCATTCTGTCAGTTCTAGATGCATCCACCACTACATATATGTATATGTGTGCAGAGATAAATAAACAGAGGACACTAATGGAGGGTGTGACAAAGATATTTACCAGCCTCATATTTACCATCTTCAGTACATTATAAAATGTTTTTACTATCCTTACCATATCACCAGTTCTACTACAAATTCTCCTAAGTTTTCTCATTTAAGGTACCTGCTAAAAACTAAAATAAAAAAAAATCACATACTGAATACACAAAACAAAACAGATTGTCCTACTGAGCTCATTTTGTTATAGTTATTTTAATCTCCTCTCATTTGACAACTGCAAAATGTAGCAAAGGCCAACTTAAGTAAGAACACTCATCACAGCTATACTAAGTGACTGACTAAATAACTGGACAAATATGCAACTGCTGTGATGAGTTAATGAGTACATTTGATGGCCTTGGTCTTGGCATTGTATAAAATCTGGGTGGAGGACTTAAGACTTTACCTGACAGTTTATTATGGCAGAGATTGCAGCCTGCATGATATTTTTAATAATTAAATCTTGCATTTCATGTAGAAGGCATAAAGAGAAGGGTTATTTGCCAAGGACCTAAATGGTATTGAATAATGAAGCTGGTACAGGAATATGTTATAGGGAATTCTCTGTATGTACTCATACAACTTCATGTCAAAATCCCCTATGTGACAAAATCTGAAGACACATTTAAAATCTAACATTTAATAAAAATGGCACATTTTCAATGTTTTTATGCACTTGAAACTAATAAATGTACTTGCAAAAATTGATTATTTTATTTATTTATTTCTGTCATATTATAAGATGCTGTTTTTTTAAAAAAAAAAACTTAAAAACAAAATTTTTGTAAACTGGATAATAAATCCAGTCACTGCTGACAGTGGAAACAATGTGAACTTGTATATCATTCCATTGCTATGTACAAAGAAAGTGCATTTGTCACCTTACTATTTTCCTCAAATTATTCCTCACACGATTCCTCCATAAGTGAGTTGTCTGCCATTTCTGCCATCTACATTCTGATCCCAGCATTCATTGCTCTGTTTATACTATATGTTATTATAGGTCTCTTTGTCATGTCATATGGTGATACTGACAAATCTGCTGATGTTTGAACTTAGACAGAGCGCAGCTTAAACATAAGTGGGTAAAATTCACCATCATCATCTGCATTCTCCCAGGAAAGCACTAAGTTAAATGACTACTAGACATAGCAAAGTGGTGCACAGAGAAGTGTTGTCTCGCACCAAGACATACTCTGACTTGGTTCTCATCTGGGCTGCCTTATGTGTGGAGTCTGCACATTCCCCCTATGTCCATATGGATTTCCAGTAGAAATCCAACATTTTTTCAACCTCACAAAGATGTGAAGCAGGTCAACTGTCATTCTACAATTTGCCTGTAGGTGTGCATGTAGTGTGTGAGTGAATGAATGACTGAGTGTGTTAATGTCATATGCCCAATATCTGTTTGGAGAGGATCTGTCTTCCTTGTGACCATGTAAAGGACAAAGCAATTTACAGGAAACTGGCTGGAATGGAATGGATATTTGCAGCTCTTAAACATCCATACATTAATTAATTAATTAATTAATTAATTAATTAATTAAACTTGTTAACCAGGTTTGTGAACTGGTCTACTGATACAATCCAGGTACTTATGGCATATTTACAAGAGAGGTTTACTATATAACTCTTACACTGGGTATGACATGCAATTGAAGTCATATATAATATGTATGTATGTATGTATGTACAAGGCAATAAAAGCTCTATGACTATCAACTAATCATCTGTAGGATGTATGTACAATGCAAATTGTGGGGAATAAAATGCATCATATTCACTAGTACAGATGTTTACAAACAGTGCATAACTGGCAGTGTATAACAGTGCATTACAAACAATGTGTAAGGATACAGGAGCTTTATCCACTATTGTGATATTAGGTACTTTGTAGGTTTTCTTTGAAGGCGGAGATAAATTGCTCCACTGTTAGTTTGTTTTTTACCTACTTGGGAAGATGTTTCTGTATTGATGGTCCTAGTCTAGAGAAAGCTTTTTCACCTATTATAGTTTTGAATTTTGGTTAAGAATGAGAAGTGAATTTATTCTGGTTGTTTTTTAGTGTGAAAGTCTGTTCTCTAGTAAAAAAAAATATTTAAGAGAGGGACAGAAGCTAAGGCTAAGTATTTCAAACAACAACAACAAGGCTGTATGTGTCTCTTTAAGTAACCAGTTAAGGTATTTTAGTAAATTCCTGTAATGTGTTTTTGCATCTGCTAGGAGTGTCAATGGGTACTTTTACAGAAATGTTATTTTTCAGTGAATTATTAATTGTTCCTTCATTTTTTACTTTTACTTTCTCTATGTATCCTATACATTTCAAATACATGTTAAGTTAGTAACCAAAAAATAAAACCTATGAGTTCTAAAGAGTTTACTCTCAATTTTTTTGCTAATTAGTACAAAGAGGTGATAAAGGTATAACTTTGAAGATGTAGAATTAAAATGTTAAAATAGTCAATTGAATTGGGTCATTCTGCTTCTAACAGAAATTAATTTTTATCTAGTGTGTTGAGAACATGGAAGTTTTATAATCAGAAAAAAGGCAATATGACCGACAGTAAGCATTATTCTCTGATTAAATGTCAAGAGAAATGTCAGTGTGCTCTGGTGTTTTACAGTGATGTCAGTCTAGATGACAACTGCCTCATCAACAAAAGTGTCTGAAATAGCACACTCGTCAATTACCCTACACGCCAATGTACATGTACATTAAACATATGTACATGCACACAATCATAATAAGAATTTGCACGTCAATTACCCTACACGCTAATGTACATGTATATTAAACATATGTACATGCACACAATCATAATAAGAATTCACACAACACCCACTAAGTGGAAAACACACACAAAATGTATGGCAAACATACTTCTTATATGGGGAAAATGTCCACACCCCCTCTTGGTAAAAGCACCACGGATCCCTCAAATGTAAAATCACCAAGTTAAAAATTGTACTTTACCTTAGAGCAAGTGTCAGATCAATAGTTTTGAGGAAGATTTAACAATTGATGAAAAGCCAAGGAAATATATCATCTTTAACAACAACAAATTAAGAGGTCACATTTATTTAAAAGGAGAAGAAATGGACAGCATAAATAGTATAAATGATCTAGAAATTATTTTTATTGTGAATGGCAAAAGAAATTTACATATAGAATGTGGCATAAAAATGAATGATAGATGCAAAACTCATGCAGAATATATGAGAAGGAGATAACGAAAAAGCGTAAAATATCTGATAACTGCAATAAGAGGTACAATCTCTAATATCATTTAGTGCAGAAACGTAGATATCAGGATTAAGGGGTAATTTAATGATACAGTTAAAAATTAATTAGACTTTTTTTAATGTGCAGCCTGTGATTTTGTGAATAATTAGGATTACATGCAGAAGAAACTGCATATAAAAAATGCATTTGAACTATTTGAAATCAATATACCCGATAAACGATTTAATAAAAAAGATGATCGTTAACCTTGTAGGTGTGGCATGTTAGATAAAAAAATCAACACATGTTCTTCATTTCTGTAAAATTAGTAGAGCAATTAAAGTGGAAGCTTTAATAACATTTTTTGGTTAAATTATCAGAAAATCTGGGATGGTGATATAAAATATTTATGTGAAATCTTGTTTATGACATCTCATTGCTACATCATCCTAGAAATAATAAATTAGATTAGCAAAAATTTCAGAAAAAGGAAATGTAGGTAATAATATGTGAATAAGAAATAGTTTCTGTAAAGATTTTGTGACGAAAATTTTTGAGATTGACTAATATGGCAATTGTATGATATGGTATTTGTGATATATTTCATAGTGGTATTATACAAAGAAAAAAGAAAATGTCATTCATGGTACAAAGTCATACAATCGCCCATCTCAAGCAGTGTCTTTCTCACTGTCATGACAGTGCAATAAACAGTTTCAAATTGACATATCCTGCAAACATACACTCTTCAGACATGCAGTGCTACCTCTATATACACACTTCTTCTTTTGACTTTTCCAGGTTAGGGGTCGCCACAGCGGATCACCTGTCACACTTACACTCTGCAAATACCCCCAGCACATACACACCAATAACTTCCGACTGCTCAGCCCACAACATGCTTTCAGTCACCTGAAATCTTCTACCTGCCTCAGAAAAACACATACATACACACACACACTTCTAAACTCTCCCAGCTGTTAACGCCCCTAGGCATTTACACATCACCATGAAGCACACACTCCTAACCAACCTACAAAATGGTTACAAAGCAGATTAACCCACACAAACCACACACACTTGCCAACAGTCTCCTACCCACATGTACATCACACTGACAAACCCAGTAACTCTCTTAAACAGGAACTACTTCTTAAAAGTATAACAGAGAGCAAGACCTATCGTGTTACTTGACCAGACTGCATTGATCAGCTGTCCCCTGATAAAACAGATTGCAGCCTATGTTTCCAAAACCTGTTATACAAAACCACAGTGCTAGATGACCATGTACATTTTGGAAATTTGGAACTTCAATAAACTGAAAGTGATCTATGTATCCTATGTCACAGCTGAAAAGAATGAGATGTCCAGTTTGCCTGTGTGGAAGACTAATGGAGACTGGCTGTGATGCAGTGGTAGATAATCCATTGGCTGCGGAAGAAAGGTCAAGCTTAATCATTGCCTGAGGAGAAACAAGGTTGCTATCTTAGCTAGATAACTCCAAATGAGTATGGTATTCAGTATGTGGTCCAGGGCAGCTTTGTCTAGCAAGTTCATGCCAAATGGAGAAGGCCTGTCCTTTTCACAGGAGAACACTAGGGCTGCAGAAATTACTGCAGGGGAATCAGAAGACACTTGAGATGAATGAAAAGGAGTGGGAGGAGCTCAGTCCTGATTCTGGCACTTTCAAGCATGTCTGTTTCAGATATACGTGATGGAATAAAGAAGTGGATTTTGATTTTCTACTGGTTGGTGGACTAGGCCTCAGATGACCACTTTCAACCATGATTTGATTACACAAAACAAAACATTTGTTTCAGCTGATAGCATTACCAATGTAAATGTCAGTTTCAGCTGTAGAGATGTTTGCAAGACAGTTAGTGTTACAGCTAAGAGCTAATGAGTTGGTAAGTCAGCTGCAAATAAGAATCATTCAGCAGACAGGATACATAGCTAAACAGTAGTGCCAATTTTGTTAACACTACTTCTGTGAAAAAATTATAAGGGCTGCCTATTGAAATTTCAGGATTCGCAATGAGATGTCCAAAAACACTGAAAAAAAATTAGCCATACATTTTAACTCTGTTAAAACAGACATGATATTTAAACTGGTGAATGTGCTGCGAAAAGACATACACCTCTCAAGTCTAATTATATAATGACAGATCATTCTTATTCAAAAACATCCAAGCTGATTGGACAGACCAACCTGCATGCCTGTAGTGAGCAAATACCAATAGAAAAAAATGTGGCCACTAAAGTACCACTGAGCAAACTTTTCTATTGATGTATGGTATGGAGGGCAGATCAGATACAAGAAAAATCAGGTATATTCTAAAAAATAGAAAGAAAAAAAAAAACAGAAACATATCAGATTTTCCTTGTATTTCAGCACTGTCTTGGGAGAGTATCATACCTCAGAACTGTCCAGATTTTCAGAGAATGTCCTCATTTTTGCTTCAAACTTGGTGACTGACAGTAAATGATGCAGCCTAAATGGAATCACAGCTAGGAGAACAGCCATTCTTAGTGTTACACTGACAACATATGTCTGAGAGAATTCAAATCTACACATAAAGGAACAGTTCTACATTTAATATTTTCTGATACATTTAAATAATGCTCTATGAAAGTGAACTCATTAAGCAACAAGTTATCTTAAAAGAGAACAGATCATAACTGAATCATCCTGTCAAAAATTAATGGAGTGGACTTAAAACATACCCATGCTTCTGAACTGTCCAGATTTCACAGAATGTCCAGATTTTTGGCTCATATTTTTGGTCTGTTCCTCATAAAATGTGTGGTTTTCTGTCAAATCACTATGATCTGAGGACTGAAGTCAGTAAATAATGACATGCGTTAGTTTCAGACTTCAAATCCTTCAGACAATGTGTGTTAAACACTGTTACTCTAGTGACTTTATAAGAGCAATAATAATTTTTGTTTATAAGAGCAATGCTTAAAATATATCCCTATTTTGGGGCTTTTGTACTCCATTTTGTCGGGCTGTGTCAAGATTTCTTTTACTATGAGGTTCAGAGGTATGAACATACCTGACTATAACATAAGTGAAAAGTAGCTATCTAATTTTTTATTATTTTCTAACCAGGTTATAAGTAGATTGGTCCAAAGGCCATATTCAGCTGCAGCTCATGACAGGAACAAAACAAACATTAGACAGCTGTTAGACATAAACTGACATACAGCAGTACATCAAGCGTCAGAAATTGAGTACAACCGATACATTATTCCTGGAGTGAAATGGATTCATCAGTGATAAATGTCACTGGTATTGTATTTTAGTATTACAAAATCATGACTAAGAATTGTAATGTCATATTTTCTGTATAATGTCTTACCTTGCAACTTTCATTATCTTACTTGAAATCTGACTCCTTTTTATACCATGCAACAACAAATCTGGAAACCTTTTTATTGGCTTTGTAATTATGTGGAGCTTTTCTCCCCAGGCCTGCAATGTCCAGATGGAGATTCACAGTAAAGGAATGCAAAATACAATAAATAAATAAATAAACAAAAATACTGAAAGTAGTTATATTTGAAGTCTACATGCCCAGATTTTTTACAATTCACAGCAATTTACAGCAATTTTACACAAATGTGTTAAGGAGTTTAGGGGTGTGCATTAACAGGTGCAGCTCAGCAACAATTCATAGAGACTATTTACACCAAGGTACAGCTAAACAGCAATTCACAGAGGCTATTTAAGCCACTTTGTGGTGTCCTCAAATGTAATTATTCAAATAAGCAGATAATGAGATGGAATTAAGGAGTAAAGCAAATGTTCACGTGCTAATTAAAACTATTTACACCTTTTGCAATTCATAGTCACTTTTTCCCACTTTCCTGTGCTTGTTGCATATGTACAATACAAAAGGAAGCATTGCTAAATCTATCAGAGTTGCAACTGCCAAAAACACTGTCTCTTTTGGTGAGTTTTGCTGTTTCTACATCAGAGTTGCTTGTCTTGGCCAGGCCAAAACCACTTGTGCCCAGTGGTGCTCACCAGCCAGGAAGGCAAAGATGTAAGCAAAGGACAATGCATTAAAACTTTGTTAATCTAGAAATCCTTAACAGGTTTAGACTGGACAAGGACATTATAAGGGCCTTCATGGCCATGATTGACCCCCCCCCCCACATATGGCAGTGTAGGAATGCAGGGACTTCCTTATTCCTTTGGACAGCAAAGTATGTATAGCTCTCACTATATTTGCTATGGTGACCTTCCAGAGACAGATTAGGGACACACTGGGGAATCTCACAGGCTTCTGTTTAATTATTTATTCACTATGGTGCTGCGGTAGCATTGTTGCCTTACAGTAAGACGCTGTTCGGTTCGATTCTCAGCTACAGCGTCTTCTGCTTAGAGACATGCGTGAATGGGCGTACCTTCGTTGAAGGTTGTGCATCAGGGCTGGCAGCTCGCACGTAAAAAATCTACTGCCAATCATTAGTGGACCAGAGTTCCGCTGTGGTGGCCCCTAACCGGGGAAAGCCAAAAGACACAACAACTATGCAATACAAAGTGGTAATGGTGACAATGACCAGTTCAGTTACATGTGCCATTTATGTGTAATGTAGTACTGCACTTCACATTTCTTTATTACTGTCACTCAGAATGAAATATGGCTTCAGAAACTGTCATCATTTGTGCAGTGATGAGGGTGTAGTGGCAGCAGCTAAGTGTATATGAGTGGATGCTCATTTTAATGTATCAATTCTGTATAGGTTCATAGGTTAGTACTAGGCTAACTGCCCTTGCGAGCCATTTTAAGCCTAGCCAATTATCCCCTGTGAGATTCAAACCCTGTACCTTGTGTTTGTAAGGCAAACACCTTAACCAGTAGGCCACCCTCCCACTTGATATATTGGACCTGAAAATGTATGCTCATTATTATTGTCATTTTTTTATTTGACTGCAACCAAAAGAAATGCTAATTCATGTACCATTGATTTTTGTCCAGTGCTGATTCATGTACAAAGACTTCCCTACTCCTTACAATCCAATTCCAATTAAGCAGAAAGTTTTTTAAATTATTGTAGTTTAGAGTATGGTAAAAGTAATAACTGTAGAGAGAAAAACTGCACATAAAAATAATGTGCCATTCTCCAACAAAACCTTATTTAACTAACCATAAATATTTATCTTTGAATGTAACTAACAATAGATCAATCCAGATCAATAAATCATACACATCTTCTATTGATAGGCTTGGTGATTGTGTGACTGATCTTGAGGATGGGCTACCATGAGAACTGTAAGGTGAGTTACTGTGATGGTGTGACCTACAGGAGGAAGGTGATCCTGCTGTCAGTGAGCTTACATTGTTGTGTGACTGTGACCTTGACCTAGAATGTGTGCAAGGTGTAGACGACCACTGACACGGCCTGTGAGAAATGTGTTGTGACTGTGCACTGTTAATACTTACATTACTGTCTTGAGAGCCAGTGTTAGTATCATGTGATCTCCTCTACTTGTCCAGACAGAATCCAGTGCCCTGTCCCTTGTAGGACTGAGTCCAGCTTGACTGGTATGT
Organism: Protopterus annectens; assembly: GCF_019279795.1. NCBI lineage: Eukaryota > Metazoa > Chordata > Ceratodontiformes > Protopteridae > Protopterus > Protopterus annectens. The sequence continues at coordinate 1,200,064,574 of NC_056728.1, forward strand.
CCTAATTAGTGGGCGAATGGAGGCTGTGACTAAAGCTTGATGTGCCACCATACTACGCATCAGTGAAACCATGACATTATTGCTGTTCTCTGCCAGTTCAAAGTAATGTTGGAAATCTTCCCACATACTCATAAGTTCATAGGTTCATAAGTGTGTACTAGGCTAATGGCCCTGGAGCCTTTACAAGCCTAGCCAATAGGATTACCCTGGCATCATGCCACCCACCCTTAGTTCCTAGTGTCTCTGTAGAGTAGAGCCACTGGAGTGATCCCTGGGGTGAATTTTCTATTTCCCATCCACTCATCAAGATTTCTCTTGAAGACGGCCAGTGAGGTGCTCTGCTTGACATGTATGGGAAGTCTATTCCATAGCATGGGCAGTCTCTGGGTTATGAACCTGTCCCTCCAGCATGTTCTGTTGATTGTGATAGTGAGGTTGAGGTCTCTGGAGCGTGTGGTTCCGAGGGATTGTGACTTCTTTAGATGTAGCATTTCTATCAGAGCTGGGTCAGACATGGCTTTGTAAGTCAAACAGAGATCACCTCTAAGTAGGCAATATGAGAAAGAGAATAGTTGGAGTTTTTTTAGTCTGTCCATACAGGACAAGTGTTTAAGGCCTAGGATCCTCTTTGTGAGGTACTTTTGTGGCCTCTCCAGTTGTTGCAGGTGGCTAGTGAGGTACATGTCAAATGGGGCATTGTACTCAATGATTGGCCTAATGAGGGAAGTGTGGAGGGAGACAATGACCTCTTTCTTCCTCGGTGGAAAACCCTTAGTAATGAGATGTGCCACATAGAAAGACTTTCTGACCACAGTGGCAACGTGGTGGTCAAAAGAGAGGTTGCTGTCAACTTGTGTTCCCAGATCTCTTATAACATCTCCTGTGTTCGGTGGACTACCATAAATGTGGTAATTCAAGGGAACCGGGTTTTTCCCAAAGGGGATGAAGACACATTTTTTGGCATTGAGCTTAAGGCCATGATTCTGACACCAGTCATTGGTCTCATTGAGGCCTTTCTGTAGGATGTCAGCATCACTTGGGGAGTTAATAATAGCCCCCAACTTGCAATCTTCTACGAACTTTGTCACCCAGAGTCCCTTCATGTTGGCCTGGCTTCAGAGAAGTAGATACCAAACAGGAGAGGATCCAGGACCGAACCCTGTGGAACTCCACTCGTGACTTGTCAGCAGTCTGACTTGGAGTCAGCTACTTTCACACTGTGGTTTCTATCTGTGAGCCAGTTTGCAACCCACCTAGTGATATAGGGGTTGATGCCTACCTTAGTAAGTTTTTCTATGATTCTTGAGTGGGAAATGGTATCAAAGGCCTTGGCCAGATCAAGATAGACTGTATGAACCATCTTATCTTCATCCACAGCTCTGGTGACTGACTCGAAGAAGTCAACCAAGTTGAGCAGGCATGATCTATCCTTCACAAAACCAAACTGTGTAGGATCCAGAGTTTGTAGATTCCCTATATCCTTGTTTATTAGGTCCATGATGATGCATTCCATAGCTTTACATATCAGACTCATCAGGCTAATTGGACGATAGTTCCTGGGGTTTGTAGTCACTCCTCCTTTGTGGAGATGGATTACTGTAGCAGTGCGCCATTTGGTGAGGACAAAGCCTGAGGTGAGGCTGTGATTGAACAGGGCACACATGTTAGGTGCCAGTTCACTCTGTAGTTCATGTAGGACACAGCCATGGATACTGTCAGGACCCATAGAAGTTGTATTCTTGACCTTAGACAGTACTGATTTAACCTATGCAGCAGTAACAGGACTTTGACCATTTCAAGCTAACTCTTTGTTGCAGTGGTTCTTATGTCACCGCACATTTCTTATGGCGCTGCTGATGCTGTACATGTTTCCTGAGGTAGTTCAAAATAATTTCTATGCCTAGCACCTCTTTGTAAATTTGTTACTGTGGGCAATCTGGTCTCAGAATGCTTTCCTTCATCTTCAAAGTTTTCTTCTGTGTGTGGAGAAACTGGTGTAGATATGCAGGTTTGTTCCTGCTGTACAAGTGTGAGTAGAATGTCTAGTTGTGTTGGACTTTGTGATGCACTGTCACTTCCTGTAGAGTTACTAACATGTTGTGGGGTGACAGATCTTGCCATTAAACTTGGGGACTGTTGGTGCTATTTTCCTCAAGCTGCCTCATAAATATAACTATATTTTCAGCAGCAGTGACAGCAACACCCATTCTACAGCTGACTTCATCCATATTTATTGGTACAGCTGAAATGTTTGCTTCTTTCAGATGCTGAGTCTGTAAAAAATCATTACAAAACATTAATAACAATGCAACAGCATATGGTATAGCATGCTTACAAGGGGGGAGGGGGAGTGGGAAACTTACCATGCAGTGTGCCTTAATTTTCATTAGCTGCTGATGTACAAAGCTGACCTAATACAAATAATGAATCTGGCATGTTTAATTACAGTAGTGTTTGTCACCATTCAATTTTAACTGTTTAAAAGGTGTACATTTTAAACCAACCTTCCGGTGATGGTGAATGCAAATGCTGCTGCAGACTTTGGTTTGATGGAACAGTCTCCACACCACCTATAATTCTTCTAATTTCACTATCTTCTGTATAATAATCATCCTCATGGATGGACAGAAGGTAGTCATCATCTGGTGTTAACTTCATAAGATTCAAAGCACCCCCCTACACACACTTTGGTCCTGGTAATTGCATTCTGCCTGGCCTTGCTTCTAGTATATCCTGCCATATCTTTTGACCTTCTCTTGCACTGTGCCAGTGATCTGTTTTTGCCTCCAACTACATTGATTTCAGCATCTACTTGGCTCCATGCTTTTCCCCCCTTGGTTTGTCTGAGTCCCCCATTACCAAACAGCAATTTGCCATATGTCCTACCTAAGTGCTGCCATGAGTACACAATTTTCCTCATGGCTAAAGTTGTCATGTCTATGCCTTGAAACCTTATTCTCCACATGTAATACATGGAAAAAATAAAAGGGCTACAGTCAGACACTTGTCACACTGCTGTCTGGATGACATCAGCTGCTAAACTATAAACTACTGGTGTGTTATTCCTGCCACACACAAAAGTAAGTGAATAAATAAGCAACCAGAAATTTTATGTAAACTACATAACTACAGTTTATTCAGTACTGACAGCAGTTACACCAAAACCAAACTGCACTACTATCTGCCATTGTCATGCATTCCTCCACCAGGGACAGTATGAAAACATCACATTTATCAAACATCTGTATTTGTGAAGTTTCCTCAGAAAAAATTCTCAAGTGCAATAACCATTTTTCAATGTATGCACAATCACTAACTTCTGTAATGATGTAAGGATCATTTACTACAACTGCAAAGAACAGCACATGTCAGACAACTGCAACCAGTTGACCAAAATTACCAGTCATGCAATGGTATCATTAAGTGCACACTGCACTTCAAAATGTATTGTAGGTGATCGTTAAAACAATATGACAGGAACTGTTAATTTGTCTCTTACTAAGTAATAATTCACTTATAAAGCTTTTTTTTTACTTTTTTGATGTCTGCGGTGTCCTAATACATTTGTCGCCTATCTCAGCTATTGGCAAGTCAATATGGCAAAGCTCAACTTTCTGGCATAAACTCAGGCTGATATACATGCTTATTATGCAAATTAGGCTAATATATATGCATGTCTATGAATCATAGTATTATGCAAATGTGTTAAGTGGTACATTGGTGCATTTCAGAATTTCATCAGTTGTGAATGCGTGGCCTACACAGCATAAGCATATCTGAAAGAGACATAGAAGTGCTGCGGACATTTCCAAACTCAGCCAAGCTGTACAAAGAGATGAGCTGATTGCCCTAAACTAGCTAAAATAAGAATATATTTCTAATATTCAAAATGGAGTCATCTGAATGTGAGAATTTTAAAAAAGCAATGATTTTAAAATCGATTTCAGTAGTATTCCAGCAGACAATGTTGCTGTTATAGCTTTGCAGATGAAAGAAATGTAATGAAAGACTTCACTGATCAAGATAAATGTGTTATACTCTGATTTGTTAACTTGATTAACTACAATAATGAATAATTTCTTCTTTTCAGGTTGTTTTCTGGATACTGTAAACTCTGTTTGCAAAATATATAATTTAAACACTCAACCTTTCAGAAAGACAAACGCCCCTGCCATTTAAATTCATTACAAGTATGAATAAGCACTAATCTTATACATTCTTCCCAGGAACATAAGAACTTCTCCAATCACTAACCCCAAATGTAACCACAACCGCTTCACATACACAGGTTTACTTCAATAAAGATAATTTTCTGTAGTATTTTATTGTGTTGTTACATTGCATTAAAATAGTATTGTATGGATTTATAGTATTGTTTTTTTTTTTCTGTTTTGTCTCTCTCCAGCCTTTCTTTTTGCTTTTTTTCTTAATTTGCTTATGTGTTTCTCTCGCCTTTGTTGTTTTGTTTCTCTCCCATTTTTTCTTATTTTAAACAGGTTGAAATCCCTCAAGAGCAGACCAAGCACATACCTTCCAGGCACATGGCAGCCTGGCAAAACCAAGGAAAGGGCAAACAATCATTCATAAAATCACACAATAGAATGTCACAGCTCCAAAGTTCTATATGGCTGATGAATGACTTCCTTTATCAAAGCCAATGCAAAGCACGCCAGATATATATAAAGCATGGTATAAAGTAGTTTATATGGCAGAAGACTGAAAACTAATTCATTTAATTCATTTTCTGATAAACTGCTTAATCCATTTCAGAGTCACAGGAGCGGCAAAGTCTGTCTCTGACTCTTCTTGTACAGGGCAGTGGAGTTAGCCCTGCAGACTCACTAATGGAAGACAGATGACCAGCAAGTTTGGGGAATCATCTGTTAACCTGAAGCACATCTTTATGATATGGTAGGACACCAAAACAGCAGTAAAATCTGACATGGATGCAGAGAGGACACGAACACCCCTTCCCAACTGAGAACCAGACTACAGAAGCAAGTGCTGTTAGGTTTTGATCCCTGTGCCCCAAATTGTCCACAGTCCCCGTTCAGTCATGACCTGATGTAGAAGGCAATGACAAACATTTATAAATTGCATTGGATCACAGCAGGTGTACAATTTACGTTCTTTGTGATTAAAACAGTTTTTGCTGAAATCTTGATGAGACAGTTTCAGAAGAGTTTGTTTCCCAAGGGCGGCAGATGTCCTTTGTTGTTCAGGCAGGGGACTTTAGCCGATCATACTCTGTGTGCCCATTACATTAGGCAGGGGACCTTAGCCGATCATACTCTGTGTGCCCATTACATTAGGCAGGGGACCTTAGCCGATCATACTCTGTGTGCCCATTACATTAGGCAGGGGACCTTAGCCGATCATACTCTGTGTGCCCATTACATTAGGCAGGGGACCTTAGCCGATCATACTCTGTGTGCCCATTACATTTAATGGCAGCAGCAGTACATTGACATTTTATCACAGCTAGCAGTATTCATTTTTTGAGTGCTGCATTGTAAAACCATCCTTCTTAGACCAAGGCCTATCTTACCTGTTTAGGAAGACTAATGAAGGTACTTTGGTTGACATATTCAAAACCACCATTTTATTGCATTGCCTGGTCCTTCCAGTGTCTATAGTATTTGATTCCTGTACTTATCTTTGGCTTCCCTATATTATTACTAACTTGCTTGCCCATGACCTAGCACAGGTTTACAGAGGTTATAAGAGAATGAACGATAGAATGAATTAATGTTATTTTCTTCCCTAACTTTTCAGCTGTTTAATGGGGTGATTTCTCTACTCATTTGCAGTGTTTCCTCTGCACCCTTAAATCCTCAGCAGTGGATCATTTGCACCCACAGACTTTAGGATGATCAGGACAGCTGCAAGTTGTTATTACAGTGTAATCATGCAACTTCCAGGTGGATTATCCATGTTCAATGCAAACAAATTGAGCTCTGTGTTGGCTGTTTACTCCCCAGATGAATACTTTGGAGTAATCTAGCATTCCAGATAGTTTTGCGAGTATTACTGTCTCTGTTGCTTCACATCTAAGGATCCTCCTTATTTCCCCTGAAGCTTTCTACATGGCTGAGATGACAGTTAGTGAATAAATATTTTAGTGAGAAACACCTCTGTACTTTGTAAGAATGAAAATATGGCCGATTAAACAAATGCTCTGGGTTAATCTGAATTTTCTTTATTTCTACTTGGTATTAAAGTAAGTTTTTACATTGGAAAATTATTATTCTTCATCAAATTAACTGCTTTATCCCCTCCCCAACAATGCACATTGCTTCCTTGAATAAACCTGCTTGAAAGCATCTCCAGTTTCCATTAAGTGAGTCTGTACACATTTTGCTGTGAGTGTATTATGTGTGGTTCTTGGTCTACAACTGAATGTGTCTTCAGTAGTAAAAGTTCTGATAATTCTGTGATCGTTGTGTCAATATCTTATTTACTGATTGACTGATTGAGTTTTCTTGTACTGCCAATTATATTTTATTACCATCCATAAATAAAACTGTTTTTCCTTCAATAACATTGCTAGTATGCAAACAGCACTCCTGAGTAGTACAGTAAAACGCTTATACTGCAAGGTCCATATTTATTATACAGGCATATATGGAAGCGAAGAAAATGAACACTTATTCTTACATGCACAGTAGTTTTTCTATGGTGTCCATTGGGCTTAATAGTTTTAATCTATGTAAAAACAAGAGGATTCATAAAGTCTGCACAACCACTGCATATGGAAAGAGAGTCCTTGGGTATTTTTAACTCTGGCAATAACCTTGACACCTACGTTTAACTATAGAAGCATGCATGATAATGATGTAAACTGCAGCTGTCCTCTGTGGAGATGTTCACATAGGTTCATAGGTTGGTACTAGGCTATTGGCCTTAAGGCCTATACAAGCCTAGCCATAACAATTCCCTGGCTATTTCTTTCCAGAATATTTACTTCCCTGGCCCCCTGTCTAGCAGGACAACTGACGTGATCCCTGGGGTGAATTTCCTATCTCCCATCCAATTGTTAAAGTTCCTTTTGAAGATGGCCAAAGAGGTGCTCAGCTTGACATGTATGGGCAGTCTATTTCAGAGTATGGGGAGTCTCTGGGTCAGGAACCTATCCCTCCAGCATGTTTTGTTCATTGCGATGACCAGGTTTAGAACCCTGGAGCATGTGGCTCTGAGGGATTGGGATTCCTTTAAGTGTAGCATGTCCAACAGCTCTGGGTTTGACATGGCCTTGTATGCTAAGCAGAGATCGCCTTTGAGTAGGCAATATGCGAGAGAGTATAGCTGGAGTTTTTTTAGATGGTCAGCATAGGGCATCTGCTTTAGGGTTGTGATTTTTTAGTGAGGTATTTCTGTGGCTTTTCCAGTTGTTGCATATGTCTTGTGAGGTACATACCAAATGGGGTGTTGTACTCTATAATGGGTCTAATGAGGGATGAGTACAGTGGGACAATGACCTCCTTTTTTCTGGATGAAAAGCTCTTAGTGATGAGGTGTGCCACATAGAAGGATTTCCTGACTGTTGTGGTGATGTGGTTATCGAAGGTGAGACCACTGTCCACCTGTGTCCCTAAGTCCTTTATCACACTTTCAGTGTTTAGTGTACTGCCACTTATGTGGTAATTCATGAGTACATGTTTTTTTCCTAAAGGGGATAACTATACATTTCTTGGCATTGAGCTTGAGCCCATGGCTCTGGCACCATATCTGTTTCTGTAAGGCCCTTTTGTAGAATATCTACATCATTTGGGGATTCAGTAATGGCTCCCAGTTTGCAGTCATCTGAGAACTTTGTTAGCCAGAGTCCCTAGTGCTGGGCTGTACTTCAGAGAAGATGCCAAACAAGAGTGGTCCCAGGACTTGAACCCTGAGGTACTCCACTTGTCACTTGTCTATTTTGAGTCAGCTACTTTTACAGTATGGGTTCTGTCAGTAAGCCAGTTGGCAACCCCAAGTGATGTAGGGATTAATGCCCAGCTTAGTAAGTTTATCTATGATTCCAGAGTGGGGGATACTGTCGAAGGCTTTGGCGAGGTCCAGATAGGCTGTGTGGACCATCTTGCCCTCATCCACAGCTCTGGAGACTGATCTGAAGAAGTCAATCAGGTTGAGGAGACAAGATTGGCCCTTTACGAAACCAAACTGGGTGGGGTCCAGTGTTTGAAGATTGCCAATGTCTTTGTTTATAAGTTCCATGATAATGCATTCCATGGCTTTGCAGGTCAGGCTTGTCAGACGGATGGGACGATAGTTCCCAGAATCCAAGGTGCATCCCCCCTTGTGGAGTGGGATAACTGTAGCTGTGTGCCACTCATTGGGCACAAAGTCTGAGGTGAGGCTATGGTTAAGCATGACACTTAGGTGAGGTGCCAGTTCATTTTATAGTTCATGTAGTACACAGCCCAAGATGTCATCTGGTCCCATGGATGCTGTATTCTTAGCTTTGGAGAGTGTGTTTTTTTTTACCTGTGTGGCTGTGATTACCAGAACTTGGCAATCTTTTGGTATTCAGATGGGCCCTTTAGGGGGTGAGAAGGGGGTGAAGTTTGCACTGAATCGATCTGCCAGGATATTGGCAATATCCTTGGGATCAGTATATGTAATGCCATTCTGTTGTAGCTCAGAGCAGATCTGAGCATTGCCATTTAGATTCTTGACATAACTACAGAATGCCTTGTGGTTGTCCTTGGAATCTTTGGCAATTTTATTTTCGTAACTAGCTTTGGAAGATTTTATGAGTGATCTCTGCTTCTTACTGAGGCTGGTAAGGGAGTATTTTGCATTCTGGAATTTTCCTCTTTTCTGCAACAGTTTCTTCCCTCTGTTGTATAGTTTGCTTATGGCAGGGGATCACTAGATTGGCTTCCTTTTTTGGAGGAGAGCTAATTGTTTCTATTTGGAATAGCACGATCCATGCACAAGTGGATATGCTCGTACAGTGTCTTAGTGCAGGATTCAGCAGTTGAACTTTCAGTTCCCGTCTGCATGGGTGTCATGAAGTTTGTCACTTTTGACTTGAGTAGCATAAAGTTAGCTTTGGAGATGTTTTTTATGGAGGTTTTCCTACTGGGGGATGGGGGTGGACATCAAGGGTGATTAGCTTATGGTCAGACCTGACCAATGAGGGGGTGACCACTGGTGTGGAGCATTGATCTCCCATGTTGGTAATGACCAGGTCTAGGATATTTGAGCCCCTGGTGGGACTATGGATTAGCTGATCCAGAGCGTTGGAATTTATGAATTCCAAGAACCGTTGGGCAAAGGTGTTGGTACCCAAGTAGTTTTCCCAGTTAATGGCAGAGTAGTTGAAATCACCCAGTATTAGTGTGTTTGGTTGCATCTTAATCTTTTCCAGTATGTTTAGAAAGGTGTTAGTTGTTGCTTAGATTTCTGTTGAAACTGTTGCCTCACTGTTCTGAGAGACTGATCTGCAAATATACAGACCTGAGTATATTTTTTTGGTTTTTAGTGTTTGTACTGTTAGTTGTTGCTTAGATCTCTGTTGAAACTGTTGTTTCACTGTTCTGAGAGACTGATCTGCAAATATACAGAGCTGAGTACATTTTTTTTGTTTTTTAGAGTTTGTACTGTTAGTTGTTGCTTAGATCTCTGTTGAAACTGTTTTGTCCCATCCACCCTCCCTATTTTTGGTTTGTAGTTTAAATTTGGTGGCTTTTGCAGTTGCCCGCCCCACTGTAGATTTGATCTGGGACACTCCACCAGTCCCATCTCTTTATCACATTCTACCTAATAAACTCTCTCTGCACTTGCTTTTAGTCTGTTTTAATTTAATTGCATTTTTAAACTGTGTTTGGTCTAATATTGCTACATACTCAAGTGTGCTAGCTTGCACTACATGTGAATTGTTTTCACTACTGTTTTTGCTACATTTCTGTAAACTGTAAGTCTGTTTCCTACCTTTCCTGTAACTAGTGTTCCAGATACAGATTTGCTGTAACCAGGAGTGTATGTAAGCTTTTGAGCCCCACAAGCCTTTCTGTGTTGGAGGGAAGCCTTCTAGGTAACCTGTCTACCACATAAGGAGTGGTTCTGGCCCAGAAATTGTAGTTACTGGCCGTTTGGGCAATCTTTACCATCTCTCTCAACTTTCTGATTTGAAAGCCTGCATTTGCACTTGTTTCTGTCCTGTAGCACGTCTACTGCAGATACAGATTCTTAGTTTTAGCACTTAAATTTGCTTATTCATGCTCAGCACTTGTTCAGAACTTGTAAACACTAAATAAGCTACTAATTACTATAGCACTCAACCTTCCTCGTTACCTAGAGGAAAACAGTTTTTGTTCTTACTTTTCTCACTCTCGTAGAGAAAAACAGCTCTTGTACTCACTTTCCTCACTTATCTAGAGGAAAATAGTTTTTTATACAGGCATGTCCAAGGGTCAGCTCCCAGTGTTCTCTCCTGTCTATTTGATGAATCTCGGCATCTTGAGGCAATGTAGAAATTGCCTCATGTACACAGACAACCGTCTCCTCCTACCACCCAACACTACAACCTGTGAGAGATACACTTATCTAGCTAAACTGGATGTAAAGCTCTCTTTAACCAAGACTTAACTTGACAGTCAAGAGGAGAAAGTAAACATTTGCACCACACCACACTCATCACATAGTCTCACTAAATCTACACCACCAAAATCCACACATAGTAACACAAAAACATTCATGGAGGCTCTCAATAATAATCTGTCTAAGCAACAGAGACCTCCAAAGCAGAAACGCAAGCAACCTCCATCCCCCAACACAACCCAAATGACACATAGCCCACAGACTCAGTGTGCCACTCAACCACAGCCAATAAGGCAAAACAACGTACCCAACACACTAGTCATAGGTGACTCTATAGTCAGGCACTCTGATGTCCCATTCACCAGGCTAAACAAGGAGAAGATTACTGTCAGCTGCCTGTCGGGTGCCAGAATCCGCCACATAACCCACGCACTCAGGTCACTCCACAACAAGTACAAATATGACTCTGTCATTGTCCATGTTGGTGTGAATGACCTGAGACATACCTCCTTGGACTACATGAAAAGGGACATGGCAGAGCTCTCCGATCTTGTAGCCAAGGCAAGTATGACCCTAGCCCTGAGTAGCATTCTGCCATCACCCAGAATGATACCCGCAGTACAAGGATAGAATGATTGACTTCAACAATTGGCTAAGCTTCTGGTGTCATTCTAAGGGGATCCAGTATCTGTCTGCTTGGAATGACATGGTCGACAGACCACGATGCTTTGCCACAGATGGCCTGCACCTGTCACCCCTGGGATTCTGGATACTGGCTAAGGCTCTTGCTGCCCCATAGTGCCTTTTTTAGACAAGGTTCAAATAACAAATTCACCACCATAACAGGAACAGGCATGCAAAAACTGAGGGTAATGCTACTCAATGCTAGAAGTCTAAATCTCAAAATGTACTCACTCGAGGCACTCCTTAAAATGACACCTGGTTCAAGGCTCCATAGAGCACCCCTGCACTACCAGGCTATAACTCATACCACACGTTTCGGTCATGTAACCTGGACCGAAACACCAAAGGCAGAGGTGTTTCCATATTCATTATGGATATCCACACCTCCAGGCTAATTGCTCAGCATAATGCATCTGAGGTTATCCAAGTGCAACTAACTCTGGGCAAAACTGCAATCCAAATTGTAGCTTGCTACAGATCCTCCACCATGCCCCAGGATTCCCACTCCTCTTTTCTTGATGTACTGGAAAATATTACGGTTCAACCAAACACCCTAATAATGGGTGACTTTAACTACCCCACCATTAACAGGGAAAAATACTCATGTACCAACTCCTTAGCTCAACACATTCTGGATATCATAAACTTCAATACCTTGGATCAACTTATCCACACCCCCACCAGGGGCAACAATATCCTAGATCTAGTCATTACCAATATGAGTGACCGGTGTTCCACACGTGAAGTCAACTCCTCGTTGGTCCGATTCGACCATAAGCTAATCACCCTTGATATCCACATCCCGCCCCCACCCCCCATTAAGGAAACCACAGTAAAAAATTTCTCCAAAGCCAACTTCATGCTTCTTAAGACAGAAGTGGTGAACTTCATGACACCCATGCAGATGGACAATACAGTTACAACTGCTGAATCCTACACAAATGCACTCTATAAGCACTTACACAAGTGCATGGATCGTGCTATCCCAAATAGAGCCAAGATGCTATCCTCCAAAAAAAGGAAGCCAATCTGGTTGTCCCCTGCCATAAACAAACTGTACAACAGAAGGAAGAAACTGTTGCAAAAGAGAGTAAAATCCCATGAGTGGAGGAGCTCCCTGGTCAGCCTCAGTAAGAAGCTGAGATCCCTTATAAGATCCTCCAAAGCTAGCTACGAAAACAAAATTGCAACTAATTCCAAGAACAACCACAAAGCATTCTATAGCTATGTCAAGAATCTCGATGGCAACACCCAGATCTGCTCTGAGTTACAGCACAAAGGCAAGAAAACTGCAGAACCAACTAATATTGCCAACATCCTGGCAGATAAGTTCAATGCAAACTTTACCCCCCCCTCTCACCCCCTAAAGGGCCCATATCTATACAGGAAGAATGCAGAGTCCCTGTAATCACAACTACGCAGGTAAAAGCTGCACTCTCAAAAGCCAAAAACACAGCATCCATGGGACCGGACAACATCCCAGGGTGTATTTTACATGAACTTCAGAATTAACTGGCTCCCTACTTAAGCACCATGTTCAATAATAGCCTCGCATCAGGCTTTGTGCCCACTGAATGGCACACAGCAACAGTTATCTCACTCCACAAAGGGGGAGCAACCACTGATCCCGGGAACTATCGACCTATTAGCCTGACGACCCTGGTCTGCAAGGCCATGGAACATATCATCATGTAACTCATAAACAAAGACATTGGTAACCTCCAAACTCTGGATCCCACCCAGTTCAGGTTTGTGAAAGGCAGATCATGCCTCCTGAACCTGATCGACTTCTTTGAGGCAGTCACCAAAGCCACAGATGAGGGTAAGGTGGTTCACACAGCCAATCTTGACCTCACCAAGGCTTTCAACACCATCCCTCATGCTGGAATTATAGCTAAACTCACTAAACTAGGTATAAATCCCTGCGTCACAAGATGGGTTGCCAACTGTCTCACGGACAGAACCCACACTGTAAAAGTTGCAGACTCCAAATCTGACCTCAAAGCAGTGACAAGTGGAGTACCACAGGGTTCCTTCCTGGGACCGCTCCTGTTTGGTATCTACTTCTCTGAAGTACAGGCTAACACAGAAGGCCTCTGGCTAATGAAGTTCACAGATGTCTGCAAACTAGGAGCCATAGTCAAGTCCCCAAATGATGTGGACATCCTACAGAAGGGCCTCGCTGAGACAGATGCCTGGCGTCAGAGCCATGGCCTCAAACTCAATGCCAAAAAGTGCAGTGTCATCCCCTTTGGTAAAAACTCTGTACCCATGAACTACTACATGGGCAGCAATCTACTTAACACCGAATGCATGATAAGAGACCTTGGGACCCAGGTGGACAATTGTCTCTCCTTTGATAGTCACATTGCCACAGTAGTCAGGAAGTCCTTCTATGTGGCACACCTCATCATAAAAGTGTTCTCATCCAGGTAAAAAGAGGTCATTCACCATCTCTATTCGACACTCATTAGACCCGTTATAGAGTACAACACCCCTTTTGGAATGTACCTTACAAGACATCTGCAGCAGCTGGATAGGCCACAGAAATACCTCACAAAGAGGATTATTGGCCTCAAACAAATGCCCTACACTGACTACCTCAAAAAACTCCAGCTTTACTCCCTAGCATATCGCCTGCTCCGAGGTGATCTCTGCCTAACATATAATATAGCAAACCCAGAGCTGTTGGACATGCTACACCTAAAGAAATCCCAATCCCTCCGAGCTACACGCTCTAAGGATCTAAACCTTGTCACCACAATAAACAGGACATGCTGATGGGATAGATTCCTGTCCCAGAGACTTCCCATACTCTGGAACAGGCTACCCATCTATGTCAAGCAAAGTTCTTCATTAGCACTCTTCAAGAAAAATTTTGATGAGTGAATGGAAAATAGGAAATACACCCCGGGGCTCACTTCTGTGTCTCTGCTCGACAGTGGTACAGGAAAATAACTTTCTTGGGTGGCGTAAGCCAGGGATCCTTGTTCGCTAGGCTTACATAGGCCCTTGGGCCGATAGCCTAGTACCTACCTATGAACCTATGAGAATCTTGGGGCATGGTGGGGGATCTGTAGCAAGCTACAATTTGGATTGCAGTCTTATCTAGTGTTAGTTGCACCTGTAGAATTTCAGATGCATTGTGTTGGGCAACCAGCCTGCAAGTGTGAATATCCTTGGTGAATATGCTTTGAAGGATTAAGGAGGTGCAGGTACAGAAATCTGTAGATGAAAGTAACTTTTCAGTCCAGTCCTGCTTGACAATCCCTGTTTAGAGAACACAACATTCTGAAAATGCATTCTGATTACCATATTAGTGACAAGCTTGAAGAAAGCTCAAAAAGCAGTGAAGTCCTCTCAACAAGGGCAAGACTTCACATACACTTTATACAAGTGCTTTAGAAATACTGTACTTTGAAGCAACAAAAAAGTAGGCATACTAATTTGAATTTGCATTAAAGGCACACAGAAATTTTCATTTGGCAAGCATGACTGATGTGATTAAAATCCAAACATCGTTAGGACATTCACTGTACTGTTTGGCTGCCATGTCTGATTCAGTATATGTCTACAGGCATGTGCTTAGTGAATCTCAGTATCCATAAATACACAAATAAAAATTGCTTGCTGGCCATTTTCTGTGAAACAGTCATCTAGGCTTTAATGTTTCTGATAATTAATTTCTTACAAACCAGTATGTTTTGCCTTGAGTAAAAATATCAATGTTATTGTATGAGTTGCACATCAGGTACATTTTATTATCCAGCTGTTATTTTATGTTTACAACTATTTACATTGCAATGTGTTAAGATATTTTCTGCATCTCCAGTCAGTGCAACACTGAAAAAACACATTTAACTTTATTTTCTTAATCTACTTTCATGTTAAAAATAAGAACATACTGCAACTCAATGCAAAACCTTATTATGGCACAGTTTAAGGGTTCATAAGTAGGTACTAGGCTATCGGCCCAAGGGCCTATGTAAGCTTAGCCAACAAGGATCCATGGCTTACGCTACCCAAGAAAGTTATTTACCTGTGCCACTATCGAGCAGAGTCATAGAAGTGAGCCCCAGGGTGTATTTCCTATTTCCCATCCACTCATTAAGACTTTTCTTGAAGAGTGCTAATGAAGAGCTTTGCTTGACATAGATGGTTAGCTTGTTCCAGAGTATGGGAAGTCTCTGGGACAGGAATATATCCCTCCAGCATGTCCTGTTTATTGTGGTGACAAGGTTTAGGTCGCTAGAGCATGTAGCTGGTGAGTGAGACATCAGTGTGTTTGACTATAGAGTTACCTATGACTAGTGTGGGTATGTTGTTTTGCCTTATTGGCTGTGGTTGAGTGACACACTGAGTCTGTGGGCTGTGTGTCCTTTGGGTTGTGTTGGGGGATGGAGGTTGCTTGTGTTTCTGCTTTAGAGGTTTCTGTTGCTTAGACAGATTATTATTGACAGCCTCCATGAATGTTTTTGTATTACTATGTGTGGATTTTGGTGGTGTAGATTTAGTGAGACTATGTGATGAGTGTGGTGTGGTGCAAATGTTTACCTTCTCATCTTGACTGTCAAGTTCAGTCTTGGTTGGAGAGAGCTTTACCTCCAGTTTGGCTACATAAGTGCATCTCTCACAGGTTGTAGTGTTGAGTGGTAAGAGGAGAGGGTTGTCTGTGTACATGAGGCAGTTTCTACACTGCCTCAAGATGCCCAGATTCATCAGACAGACAGGAGAGAACGCTGGGAGCTGACCCTTGGACATGCCTGAATAAAAAAATATTTTCCTCTAGATAAGTGAGGAAAGTGAGTACAAGAGCTGTTTTTTCTCTAAGCAAGTGAGAAAAATAAGTAAAAAAATGTTTTCCTCTAGGTAATGAGGAAGGTTGAGTGCTATAGTAATTAGTAGCTTATTTAGTGCTTACAAGTTCTGAACAAGTGCTGAGCATGAAAAAGCAAATTTAAGTGCTAAAACTAAGAATCTGCATCTGCACTAGACGAGTTACAGGACAGGAGCAAGTGCAAATGCAGGCTTTGAAATCAGAAAGTTGAGAGAGATGGAAATGATTGGCCAAACGCCCCATAACTACAATTTCTGGGCCAGAACTACTCCTTATGTGGTAGACAGGTTACCTAGTGCTTACCACTGCCACTGATAAGCTAGAAGGCTTCCCTCCAACACAGAAAGGCTTGGAGGGCTCAGAAGCTTACATACAGTCCTGGATACAGCAAATCTGTGGTCGGGATTCACTAATCCTCCATGTAAGACTAAATAAGTCTTACTTGGAAACTGCAGTCTAAGAGTATGATGTCAGAGTATCATGCATATTCATGAGGGAGTGCTGACTCAACTCTAAGGATAGCACGGAGCATGCACGAGTGCAGGGGGCATATCAGACTGCCTAGCAGTCCAAATATCCATGCCCCTGCAAGTGCCTAAACTGCAAATGCCAACTGAAATGAGCGAGTCCGCTCAAATGTCTACATACCCAGCAGTACACTTCCCCACATTCTAAATCCCTGTACAAGTTTAAAATATAAAGCTTTCCTTTTTTTTTTATTATTCCCGATATAGCTGCCCGTATTTGCACGTGTATGCACAGGTTTGCCCATTGCTTAGCTACAGTTACCAGTGTAGACATCGAAGAGGATAATAAACTACTTATATACAAATTAAGCCAAATAGCAATAGCATAGTGGTAGAGCCCTCGCACAAAGAGGAGGCATGCCCGGTTCAAGTCCCACCACTCCCCTTCTCATTTTCTGTAGGAAATCTGTGCATAAAAATAATTCCTGACATCATTTACCTTTTAAATTTTAGTAAAATGCATTGAAATGGCCTATGTGGTAGTGAATGATATTATATATATATATATATATATATATATATATATATATATATATATATTTATATAAAAGAAGGTGGAATGGTCATGCATACTGATAAATGCATAAGTAACGTATCTTAAGCAATGTGAAGCACTGCTAAGCAAAGTTTAATAGTATTAAGCACAGTTAAGTATAGTTGCTCATAGCTTAGCACTGCTTTAACTAGCACAATGGCTTTGCGCTGAGCAGCACATCGCGCCAACTAACGCAAACAAAACATGTTTGCGTGGAGCTGTGCACCGCGCTAACTAGTGAAACATCAGGCAACGTCAGGCAATGTAGAGCAACGTTGGGCAAAGTTGAGCAAAGTCGGCTAAACACAGCAACACCTCCTAGCCGGTCTGGCCAGTAGTAAAATAAAAAGCAATGACAGGCCTTGAACCCGGGATACTGTGCACCATAATCACAGTACCAAACCATTAAGCCATGACAGCTTTACATATGGATGCATTTCCAACACACTCATATATATCAATGGAAGTTTGCCCATTGCTAAGCAGGTTTGCTTTTAGCTGAGATTTTTCAAAACTGGCCAATCACAAATAAATGCGGGAAATGAGGCATATTTAAGCTCCATAGGTGGGAATAATTGGAGTAACTGGTTGTAGCTCCCATCTGCAGACAGTATTGTTGGTGTTGGAGAGGACTCTCATTTTCGAGCACAACAGTGGGGCATTGAGGAGTCAAAAGTAATGGTTTGGCTCCTCGTCCATCATCATGATGCAAGACTCCTGCAGGGCCAGTTTCAAGGCACTGAGTACAAAGCGGAAGCCTGGAACCGTCTAGCACATGATATCACCAGTGCCACAGGCGTCCCTTGGACTGGTGAGCAGGTCAGACACCACTACTCAGACCTGAAGAGACGCAAGGAGGACCGACTGAACCAGTGGATACAGGAGGCCCGTGAAATGGAAAATGCCCCACTACTGAGTATGTAGCCATGGAATAAAGTATGTAAGAATTGCCATTGTAGTCTATATTATGGATAGGTATGTCTCAATATTCCTTCATTTACTAAACAACTACAGGTGTCCGTGCTGTGAATCAGCAAGCCTATGCAGATAGGCTGCTAAGGCTGCACCACCAGGCAGGTTAGTAATTATTCTGCATGTGTTGTCATATAAAAGAAGTCAGAGAGCCTGAAAAGAGTGTTGTAACCCATTAATAAAGGTATAATAAGTCTTGAATAACTTCTCTGCATGTACTGTTATATAAAATAAGTGAGACAGCATGAAAAGGTGTTGTACCCATTAGTAAAGGTATAATATGTCTTGAATAAAAGTCCTCTGCATGCACTGATATAACAAATAAATGAGAGAGTCACTAGAAAAGTGTGTAATGTAATTAATAAAGGTATAATTCCTGGAGTGTGTCCGTGTCACTTTCTTCGATATGTTGTTGTACACTTGCATTATAGAAATAGTACTGTTGTATTAAGCGCAGTCAACCCACACATGGGTAGGCACATATAAAGTGGATGAAGGGAGTGCCAGTAGCTGTTAAGCATATATACAGTCCTCAACTGTCGGTTCATGGCTGGCATGTACAGGTTAATCTGGCACATGAGTAGCTTGTTATTGTGTTCCCCAGAAATGTCAGTGTGCTGCTAGAAATGTAGGGGGCTGTCAAAATATACCTGATAATGTCACCTGAAGACATCCAGATATGTAAATATATAAATATAAATTAAATATATAAATATGTAGCAGTAACATCTGCATCCTGGACAGTTTGTATGTCAGATACAGGTCAGGCAAATCAAGAAAACCCATTCCACAATTTAACAGACATTGCCTAGTGTCATAATACATGTAAGGGATATCTAACTGCAGTCAATAGGAATGTAGTGTAAACTATAAGTATATGTAAGTTGTTAATGGAGGTATCTTTTTACACCCTACTGTATGTGCATAAACAATGCAATTCCACACCTCAATGGGTATGTCTAATCTCATAACATTTGTTGGGACACATGTCCTATTAGTTTATAAATATCTGCATTTACTTTGATGCATGTGCCCTGTTCACATACCACAATCTTGGTGGCCTGTTGCCACCAATCAATCCTGCATGCTGTTGGGATGTCCACTGTTGTTTTATATATGCATGTGTTATGCTTGCTGTTCAACTGTTGGAACTCTGGTGCGTTAGGTTAATGGGAATACTACTGTATGCTGTTACAGCTAAATTGCAATGCTGTTGGCTATTACTAACCCATATTGTCATTAAATCCTCCTAAACATAGAACGTATTGGAAGGCCAGTCCCAGCAGACCCACCTGTCCCACCTCAGCTGGCGTTGGCACCTGGCACCAGCAGGTCCGGTGCCCAGCACGGGACCTCTTCCTCCATTTGTCATGTGCCACCTTTGGGTGGAAGCATTGCAGGGGATGGGGCTCATCTCCTCCATGCAAGCCTGGCCAGAGGAGGGCCACCTATCACCCTCCGAACGGTCCAGGCTCTGGTGTGTAGGGAGATCGAGCATTCAGTCGCTGATCCTCTACGCCAGCTCAAGGCAAGAGTGGCATGACTCATGGGTGAGCCTGCCCCTACTACACAGCCCCCAGCACAGCCACCCTCTGGGCTGTATAGGTGCAGTGGTGACTGCCCATGGGTGGGGGATCTCAGTTCCACTGTTGCCATATGTGGGCTCATGGGCTTGTGATTTCCAAACATCCTTCCCCGTCAATGGTGTTCACCCACCCCATGTGTCATATTCCGCCCCTGTATGCGTCTTGTCTGTTTACCTCCCCAACCTACCTCCCAAAATATACCTACTTCCCCTACCCCACATTCCACTCTCACCTGAAAAAAAAGGGCAGTCTGCTCCCACAAAAAAAAATTACTCCCCATACATAGCTGCCCATTTTGCACACATGTCTGCTGGACACATAAACTGAAATTTAATTGGCAGTACAACATACTTCGTTGTCCTCACCCATCCCTCAGGGATGGAAGGTTTCAAATTTACCTCCAAATTACTAGTATATACACAGCTGTTGCTGTTAAAGAAATGGGCAGCTATGGACATTCCCTACACCCATCCTGCACATCCCTAGCTGTTTTCCATTCTGTCTTTCCCTCTTTATGCCCCTTTTTCACCACTGTCCCATCTCCCCATTTTCTTTTCTTTCAAAGAAATGAGCGCGGGGTTAGCAACAGTAAGCACTTTTAAGCAGTAGTTAGCGGGTTTGCGCGAGTGTGCGCTTGTGTGCGCTTAGCTAAGTGTTGCTAAGTGGTGTGCAAACCCGCGCAAACCCGCTTACAACTGGTTAAAAGTGCCTTAGTCACCCTGCATATGAGGGTCCTTGTTCTGCTCAGCAGCAAAATAAAACACCACTGTCAGTCTCGAACCCCAGACCTTGTACACACTAGACTGCATTAAGTATCACTAAGCCACAGTAGATATACTGCAGGTTGTGATGAAATATATATATCATTCATCAGAATTACTGAATGTAAAGGAAAGATAGGAATGCCATAACATAGTTGTTGTGGAATTGCATTACATGACTGTGATAACAGAACCAGACATTTTAGCAGTAAATAATGTTACAGCAGCACTTTACAACCCCCAAACTGTATCATAGCAGGACAATCCCCACCCAAATGTGCAAAATACCTGTGTGTTCAAGGTCCAGCAAGGATGTAGGTAAGCATACTCAGTACTGGAATTGCCCAGTTTTCATGAGCATCCTGTGCTAATGTCAACAAAAAAAACCCAAACTCTGCAGAAGTGAGTACATTAATATCCACAGTATAGCAGTTCACAAACAGTTCATGTGCAAAATGAAAACATCTCAATAACTACGTATTTATGGCAGCTAATTGTATAAGTAGAAAAGAAACTACATACTCCTATGTATCTTGTGTTAGCATTTGTAGGGGTGAGTACAATTGTACACTGACAACTGCATACTAGAAGTGGCAACATTCAGGTCTGAGTACAACATTCAAATCACTGGCTACACCCCTAGCATCAGATACAAGAAGTATACCAACATTTTGACTTACACAACGGTGTCCACAGCAGACAAGCATGGTCCCCACTTTGGAAAGCTGAAAGGGCTATGCCTACCTGACTTAGCAATTTATAGCATTTGGTTGCTATGACAGTGAGTATTGCAAGTACCACACATCAGGCTGCATGCAATTGCCAAATGGTGGCCAACAATTGGTGCAGAGGCCATCACATGCACATGTGCAGATACCTATAAAAGCAGGCTGTACTTGCTGTCCACACATGCAATCATTTCATTGCAGGTACGGAGAGAGAGGGAGATAGAGAGAGAGTGACACAGAGAGACACAGAGAGACACAGACCACAGCAACAGGAAACAAAAAAGATATAAAAGAAAATATATTGAAAAAATATATTGAAAAAATATATTGAAAAAAAATATATTGAAAAATTAATATACTGAAAAAAAAACAATTATTGAAAAAAAAATAAGATATAAAAAAGTGTACAAAACACACGGAACTGACTACTACAAACACATACAAAGGAAAGGTATGTAACAGATATGTATTTACTGTCATGTACTAGATGTTTTTGAAGAGTACTCTACATAGTTTGAATCATCCATATGTGGCAGCAGTACGTATCTATGCACAGATGCCCTGCATAACTACTGCCATGGAGAAATCAGTGTGTAGCTGTGTGCAGTTGGATATGACTGTGACATATGTAGTTCAGCATTAAATGTCAAACATCTGATCCATGTTATCTGTGTTCTGTACAGTAGTGTGTACAATGTCTGTTTGGGGGAGTAGCGCATACAGTTATGTAAACATGGATGTGACAGAGTAACAAATGCATGATAGTCATATTAACGTGTAGCTTAGCATTGGCAACAGCTGTACCAGGCTAGTATGCTAATCTAGCATTAGCAGCTATATATACACCCTCTAATATTACTTTGTGCTCACATGTGACACCAGTTCATGTTGCAGCAAGGCCCAACAAGTCAGCCGTGAGGTACACGGACTTACAACAGTGTGGTCCTTGTGTGTGTATGGCACACACATACGGAGAGATCTGTCTGTGTCAGATATATTAGCATCTGTACATGTGCATAGAGCAAGGGTCATACTGCAACTGTTTGTGAAAGGTGGACATATATATATTGTTGAAGGTTGTTATGTGCATATTTCTATGTAGGTTGTAGTGTGTGGCAAACCAGACAGCATACAGTGCTGGTATATGACATGTGGTGGTTAAACACTGTGGGTATAATTCGTCAGGTTTGCAGTGTTGCAGCCAGTGAGGCCTGCTAAAGCTACATGGGCTGAGAACACCTTCAATGCATTCTGCACAACACTGTGCAATATCATGACATAACTGTATACCTCACAACCTTCGCATACTTGATATTCCCACCATGAAAGGTGGACTGTATATGTGCCTATATGTATATCTATATGTACACCAATGGGTGTTTATATGTATGTGTGTGCGTGTGTGTATACGCGAGCGCTTTCACGGAATGTCTGAAGAAGCGGAGAGTATCTCCGCGAAAGCGCTCGCGTTTTGTTCTTAAATTAAAGAAGTTTTAACTCCGCATTGACGCTTTGATTATCTGCTGGAAAAAGCCATTACTTTGACTGTATTGCTGCTTCCTCTTGGTGGTTGTTTTATATTTCTGTGGGACTTATCATTTTTTGTGGATATATATATATATATATATATATATATATATATATATATATATAATACATATACAGAGAGAGAGAGAGAGGGTCATATTTACTGCAACAGATGCCTGGTGACAAAGCCATGGACTCAAGCTCAATGTCGACACTGCAATGGCATCCCTCCTTGTAAAAACTCAGTACCCATTAATTAACACATAGGTGGTAGTCTACTAACCACCGAAGGTGTGATAAGAGACCATGGGACACAGGTGGACAGTAGTCTCCCCTTTGATAATCACAGTGTAACACTAGTCATGTAATCTGTCTATGTGGTACACGTCATCACAACGTGAAATTAAATTACCTGTGTGTCAAATGCCAGGGTAGCGTATGGCTAGGCATCTATAGGTCCTAGGGCCAATAGCCTATACCTACCTATGAACCGATACACACCCACATGTACTTGTTGCAATAATTGCTATGTGAGGTTGACTGAGTGTGATGGTGAATGTGTCGGTGAATGTGTCAGAGTTCTGTATTTGTGTGGGAAACTGTTTCTGTCATGTTATTATGTGTCCTAGCTGTGATCCCAGCAAAAGATGTGTATGCTTTTGCTAGGCAGAAAAAGCAGTATGCCATATGGTCTGACGTAGTCCATTGGTGTCGACTGGGGTGTCCCATTGTAGGCTACAGCAGTACATGTATGCTTATTGAGTGTTACTGCTGGTGAATCCAACCCCTGTATGAACTGTAGTACTACCTGAAGTTGTATGCCTCAACAGCACAGTATGGTGTATGTCCACATTTCTTGGAACCACTGTTTTGTGTGTTCCCCGTAGTCCTCACAGATGACATACCTCAGGCATAAGGTTTTGTAACTACTGACACACAGTACTGTACGGTACACAGGTAAAGGTCATGTGGGGTGCCATACCTTTGTGTCTGGTATGTATGTCTGATGTGGTTGTGTGTGTATGCCTGTACCATGGCCTCGGTCATATGTGTGTTACAGAATATAGGTGCGTATCTAGCATATCTAGCAACATGTATAGTTTAGTGCAGTAGTATGCCACATATATTAATGAATGAGCACATATGTTAGGCAGGGGTTTGCCATCAATGACTAGTGTGGTATACTGGTAATACTGTAATACTAATGATGTTCTATGCTAGTTTCTTTAACATGTTTAGCCAAAGCGTTAAACAGACTTCCTTTTTTACTATGATAAATATGTTCTCTGACTCTATCTTCAAGGTTCTTGGATGTTTTGATTACGCAGACCACAAATGGTGATCTGAGTATTAAAATGTTTAAGAAAGAATGTCATGTTAATAGTTTACTTAGGAGGGATAGTATGCATCCTCAGTTTATTTTTAAAAATGTGGCTCAAAATCAAGCATTTAGAGCTTCCAGGCTTAACGCTATGGATGATGATTTTGCAATGCAATTAAACACAGAGGAAACTGACTTGTTGGATAGAGGTTATGATCAAAAATTAATTGATTGTAGTATTAATGCAGTAAAAAGTGTGAGACACAGTAGGGCCAAACCCTGTTTTTCTAAACAGACAGAAGATAGTGTTAAAGGTCATGTTATAAAAGCACAATCACTTAAATTATGTTTTAGTTATTCAAGAGATATTAGATGCTATACAAACATTATTAATAAGCATTGGAATATTCTAACGTCAGATAGGCAAATAAGTAAGTTTATAGGTGCATTTCCTGAGTTCACCTTTAAGAATAAAAAAATCCTTGAAAAGGCAATTGTGTGGCCCTAGAAATTTTGTTTCATTTAATAATAATAAAGGCACTAGACCTTGCTTTAAATGCCAGTACTGTAAGTATGTAAATACAGATGGTGAATTTGTACATGCTGATACAGGCAGACTATTTAATTTTAGTAGTAATGCTAGATGTGATTCTTCACATTTAGTTTACCTGGCTACTTGTAAAATTTGTAGCAAATTTTACGTGGGTAAAACAGATAGAATGTTAAAAAACAGAGTCAGAGAACATATTTATCATATTAAAAAAGGAAGTCTGTTTAACGCTTTGGCTAAACATATTAAAGAAACTAGCATAGAACATCATTTTGTTTTTAGGGTGATAGATATTTTGAAAATATAACAGGTGGTGATGTTAGTGTACAAACAGAGAATTTGGAATTGAAATGGAAAGTTAAATTGAGAGCTGATTATGGACATGGCCTAAATGACCATGTACCACTAAAACCTTTTTTAAAACATAGGGCTTTACGTAGGTAGTCATTTTGATGTTTAATTTTTAATTGTATATATTGATATATGTGTTTTATAGATTTTAGTATGTTTTAATGTGTAAAAGAAGTATTAGCATGCTTTATTTAAGGTTTTATGTACATATATATATATATATATATATATATATATATATTGTATGAAAGTGCTGTTTAAGTCTTTTAAGGTTTGGTATCACTTTAAGTGCTCAATTGTATAATTGAGAGATACTTAGTATAAATGTAGGGATGTTTTTAGTTCTTGTATACACCTGAAGAAGCCAGCTGGTGAAAGCGCTTGTGTTATCTGTGAATAAAGCTTTTGGAAGAGACCCGCAGCCTGCCTCTATTTTTCATATATTTTGATTCCTTCTTGTATCTCGAGGTACCTGGTTGTCCCTGTGGATTTAATTTGTTTTTGTGGAAGATATGAGCAGGTACGCCATCACTGCAGTGATTTAATTAGACATGTCCATCAGCATGCGTCTGATATCTGTAGACAACAGCTTGCCACAGGTGGTGGGGTAGCCATCCACCCCCCCCTCACCAGAGTGGAGGAGCTGCTGCTGAGCCAGGTGGCTCCTGGCCAACAACAACAACAACAATTAACCTGTATCATCAAGGAGGCCGGAGCCACCCAGCAAGTTGACACGGAGCGTGCAGGTAACATGGCATAGCTGTACACTACTGTTACCTCTATTGGTAGATCATGCTTATGTGAGATGTGTACTGTGTAGTTAGAAGATGTGGTGCCTAGTGGTGTGCAATAATAATAATTAGGAATATAATCTGCAGGCCTGTGACTGTCAACCGTCGTACTACTGTAAGATTGGAAACACACAGTAGCAATGCCACAGATGTTGCCACTGACAAACTGTCTCATATCCTTGTATGTCCCTCTGGTATGACAGCAAGGCAGCAGACCCATGCTGGTGAGTGTGTTCTACATTTAATATTGCTAATTAAATGTGCATGTCAAAGGTGAGGTGTAGGTCATGTACACATCACACACCTGTGCATAATGCATGCTCTGCATGTTTGCTGTGAGACTATGCATATCTCAGTAACGTGAGTAGCTGCCTCAAACACATGCAATACACAGAGCATCCCACACAATTGTGGCAACACTGTAGTGGACATTGGATAGGCAGAGTCGATACACATGCACACAACATACACAACTGTGTCATACGCAGTACACATTAACATGCTACACATGGAGTATTCAGACACCTGCTGTAAGGTCACACCCCAGTATCCCAAATGTCATCCACATAGCACACATAATATACCTGAGGGATAGAGGCCTCTCATGTGGCTGTGAGACACTCTTCAACACATAACACATTCATGTTAGGCAATGCCCCCTATTGGGCAGCTTACAAACCCATGTAACAAATGGCTGTAAAATGGTGAATGTAGCCATGGTACTGCAGTTCAGGTACAGCATGCTATGTGCCGGTCTGGCACACATTAGTAGCCTTGAGTGACCACATGATGCTGCATGATGATGGCTCATGGTACTACACCCCATCCAGTTACAGTGGCCACAGTACTACACATATCATTAATTGCTAGGCACCTCAATGTTGTGTTTGTGTGTGCAAACATATACACCTATACACAATATGCATAGCCATTACCATTTGTACAAAGTGACACACATATGTCTTGTAATGTTATTGAGTGTATAGGTCACATGACACACATTGTGTATGTGTGATGTTTAATGTTGCAGTTGTGTTGTAGCATGCCATGTCATGGCTGGCACTGGCATGTCCACAATATGTCCTACACTCACCATAACCACTGTACAATGGCTATGTTGAGCAATGGTATTCCATCAGGTATATATGCACCACTCATCCTGTGTGTATACATAGCATGCATGTACTAAACCTGTGTCCACAATTATCTGCTAAAGACACAGATGCTCTAATCAGAATTAGATATTTATGTGACACACAGATACACATCCAGCCATGGTATGTATACCTGTGAGTGATGGTGCCCAGGACATTGCAGAGCTTTTAATACTTGCACAGCAATGTTGTGTTCATGTACACATTGAGTTCCAGGGTGAGGCCAATCACTGAACACAAACACACATGCATCAAAGCCATGTATACTGTTATTAGCAAGGGCTGTCTACACTCACACTGCATGCTGTTGAGCAACACACGTCCTGCATGCTGACACGTTTGATATAAATGTTTGGCTTGTGATATTGTACCCCACCATCACACGCTATTCAGTATGTTCTGGATAGCTGGTGGTGGTGTGTGTGTGTGTGTGTGTGTGTGTGTGTGTGTGTGTGTGTGTGTGTGTCTGTTTTAGCGAGGAGTGTTCATGTGTGCATGTGTTCATGTGTGCATGTGTGCATGTGTTCATGTGTGCATGTGTGCATGTGTTCTTGTGTTCATGTGTGCATGTGTTCATGTGTGCATGTGTGCCGACATCATGTACAGGTTGTAAAGTGTGTTTCTTGTCTTCCTCTCACAGGTGCTGAGTTTGGGCTGGTTCACTGCAGCAGGGAAACTGATGTCACTGAGCATAATAGTGAGAATGATGATAGGTGTGTTGAGGCACAGGCATGTTTGCCAGGGTCTGTCGTTGGGCCACCAATCGACAGTACATAAGTGTCCACCCCATCCATGCACACAGTCATACTGCCAATACATCCATCACCAATGCCCTTAGCTGAGGGACAGCATACAGCCGACATTAGCCAGGATAGTGTGGTATGTATGGCACATGCATCCCGACACAGCAGTCATACCCAGATGTCTGGAAGGGTACCACATAGGCAGATGCCCAGGGGTTCTTGTTGGAGCACTGCAGCTCATCATGCCACTGGCAGATGTGCCACAGGTCTTACAACCTCACACATGTTCCAGGCTGTCATGGAGGCACAGGCATGTATGGAACAGTACACCAGACAGGTACTAAGGGCACAGAGAGCACATAACACTGCCATAATTGACAGTATCCATGACCTAGCAGGTGCCATCCATCATTACACTGACGTCACTGATAGACGTTGGGGTGAGACATTAGATGTCCTCCGCAATGTCATGTCTATGTGTCAGGACAGTGCGGGATGGTTGAGTCATAGACATGGACGTATGCCAGCAACATCAGCAGCTGGCAGTCATCGTGGATGTCCCTCAAGTCACAGCCACTCCCGTAGTGCCAGTACCAGCCCCAGCAATAATGAGGATGGGCTGTCCGTAGTCCATCCTAGAAGACCACATGCACGTGGCTCTGGACAGTCCCAGCAGGGACCTGGGTCCAGTGTATATCCATCTATCTCTGGGGATAGTACCCAGTCAGGCTTAGTACCTGATAGTGTCAGTAGCACCCCTGTCAGGCACAGGTACCATATCCGTGGCCAGAGACGGTGATCTGTAAAGCCTGGCAGGTACAGTCTGTGGCTGTCCCACAGATACCTGTATATGGCAGCCACATGGTGGAATTGTGTGCATGCAGACACACACACATAAACAAGACAGCTAGTGCTAACACATACCTGCACACATTACATCGACATTGGCCCATAGCAGTACTCTTGGCCCTCACACACACACACACACACACACACACACACACACACACACACACACATACATGCCAATTGTATGGCTCACTGTAGGCCTCTGGCAAACCAACAACACACCCTGTGCATATGATGAAACCTGTGCCACCTCCTGGCATTTGTAACATCAATGCAGGAGCAGGCTACCATGGTGCTGATGCACAGGGTGACTTTATAGCAGTATAGCAATGTTAGCATGTTGTCAGCAGTAGAGTGTAATGATATGCTTGAAGGTGTAGCTGAGCAGGCATGATGCATTTAAGCTATGATTGTCAATGTAGTAATGTTTACACCAGGGTTAGTTCCAATAGTGCACCCATGTGCCACTTGGCTGATGTGTGTAGTATTGGCAGCATGTGTTAGAGAGTGGACAGTATGTGTGGGATGTGTGTGGCACAGATTTGCAGTTGTACATTTGTGAACATGGTGGAGGTGCACTGTCTGCATGTACATGCATACTGGACACATGGGCAGGGTGACATGCCCTGTATTACACAGTAACACTCCATAGTCTCTGTTGGTGGCCAGTATGCATTGTACTACACACATTTCGGAACTTGACTACACATGTGTGTATGACATGGTTTGCCACTGTGCTGTGGGTGATACTGTTACTATCTGTCATTGGTTTGCATTCTGGTAGTATACATAACTTCAACAGCCTGACCATAACCAATCGTTAGATGATGTCTTGGCAACTGACACACAGATGTAGGACACACAATAACATTTGGATCCTTTAGGTACAATACTATGCCAGTAAACAGTGGTATTCACCTGCACCCATTACTGAGACCACTCCTGTTTGGCATATAGCTCTCTTAGGTACAAGCAATCACAGTAGGGATATGTCCATCCACGTCTGGCAATGCATACAGTGGCCTATAATGCATTCTCCAGATGACACACACATCCTCCACAAGGGTATCACACAGACAGATCCCTGTTGTCAAACCCATGCTGTAAAGCTATAAACCAACCAAAGCATAGTCATCCACCTTTATGGAACATAGTATCCCCACAGTACCACATAGGTAGTAGCCACCAACATGAAGAACAGGTACCGATGTGTACATGCAACCAAGTGGTACGTCATCTCTCCTTTGATAATCACATTTCCAAAGGTATTTTTAAATCCATCGGTGGATCACATAAGCAATAAGGGATCTGCATGCATATCCACAAAAGTTGTTGTACACCTATAATGAATAGCCATCATTGACAGACTTTGCTGCGTTTGAACAGGTCTAACATATACCTCAGCCATAAAACCTCACTCACACAATTCAATAGAAACCGTAATGAGTGTGTGTGACACGGTTGACGTAGGCCAGGGATCACTGCAGTGGCTGGCCTTCTCACAAGCATACAGATGTGACCTAAGGTCTGGAATGCAGCAGCACACTTTGGAAAAGATGACAGATGTGTTCTTGGAGAAAGCAGGGTTCCCACACATGCAATAATCAAGGTCACATGTACGTATATGCATTTGCCACACAGCTACCTCACATGTGCAATGCACATACTGGTGTCATACTGATATGTCATACAGTAGTAAAAGCAAAACCCACAACACATTGACCAACAGTGTCATACACACACACACACACACACACACACACACACACACACACACACACACACACACACTCACCAAGTGCAGGATTCAAACTCCTACCTACTTCATGATACTAGAGGAGTATGTATTAACATGACACGCTACACACATTACTGTGAGTTCTCTTTTCCACAGGTATATTTGTAGGATGGTGACATCATCAGACCTGACAAAGAGTAGTATACCACTTTTAAGGTGTTTGAGTACTCTCCAAAAAAGTTGTTCCTCTCCAAGGAAATCACACACACACACACACACACACACACACACACACACACACACACACACACACACACACTTGTCAAATGCAGGATTCAAACCCCTACCTAACTGGTTTATGATATTACAGGAGTACACATTTACATGACGCGCTATACACATTTCTGTGAGTTCTCTTTTCCACAGGTATATTTGTAGGATGGTGACATCATCAGACCTGACAAAGAGTAGTATACCATTTTTAAGGTGTTTGAGTACTCTCCAAAATGGTTGCTCTTCTCCAAGGAGATCACACAAACAGACACACACACACACACACACACACACACACACACACACACACACACACACACACACACACACACACACACACCTATTGCAGGATCCAAACCCATACCTAACTGGTTTATGATACTACAAGTGTACGCATTTACACGACGTGCTATACACATTACTGTGAGTTCTACGTTCCACAGGTATATTTGTAGGATGGTGACATCATCAGACTAGACAAAGTGGGTTACATTAGGTGACATTGGGTGGGCTACATAGAATGAATGTCTAAACAAAGGAGAGTTTACTATCTAACTGTGTCCCCAGGGCCTTTATGACTTTCTCGGTACATACTGTAGTACCACCTATGTGGTAATTTGTTTGCACTTTGTTTTAGCCATAGGGGATGACTATGCATTCTTTGGCATTCTCCTTGGGGCATTGTTGTGACACCAGGTATCTGTCACTGTAAGCCCCTTCTGGAGGATGTGTGTGTCAGCCATAGAGTCGATTATGGACCACAGTTAGCAGTCATCTGCAAACCTGTTCAGCCATACTCCTCCCGTGCTTGCCTGTACCTCTGAGCAGTGTGTACTGAATGGGTGGGTACTCAGGACCAAGACCTGTGGGATGCCATTTGTGACTGGCTTAGAGTTGGATATGGCACCTGCAACTCTGAACATGTGTGTTTGATCTGTGAGCCACTTGGTCACCCATCCTGTGACATAGCTTTTAATGTTCAAGCTGGTAAGTGTGTCCATGATGACAAAGTGGGGAATGGTGTAAAAAGTCCTTAGTGAGGTCCAGGTGGGCTGTGTGGACTACTTTCACCTCCATCTATGTCCTTGGTAACTGTTTGAAATAAGTCAACTATGTTTAGGAGGCAGGATCTGCCTTTAACAAGGTGAGGTTGTGTAGAGTCCAGTGTCTGGAGGTTCCCAATGTCTCTGTTTATGGGTTCCATGACAATTTGCTCAATAGCTTTGTAGACCAGGCAGAGTAGACATATAGGGCAATGGTTTCCAGGTTCTGTTGTGGCACCCCCTTTGTGGAGCTGGATGACTGTTAGTGTATGCCATTCTTTGGGTACATAGCCTGTGGTACGATTGAGTCTGGGCAGTGAATGTAGGTGAGGGTGTATTTCCTTTTGGGCCTAGTGTAAGGCACAGCCTGGGACACCATCCAGTCCCATTGATGCTGTGTTCTTGGCTTTGGAGAGGGCTGTCTTTACCTGCATGTCCATGATGTCTGAGGCTCTGCATCCTTCTGTGATGGACACAGGCCCTTTTGGGGGTGATGGGGGGAAGTTTACACTGAACTTGTCCCCCAGGATGTGGGCAATGAAAGTTGGTTCAGTGTATTTCTTGCCATTTGTCAGTAGCTGACAGCATATATAGAAGTTGACACCTACATGTCTGGTATAGCTACTGCAGGCTTTGTGGTTGTTATTCTTACATTCCTTGGCAATTTGTCTTTAGAAACTGTCCTTGAATTATTTTATGAGCGATCATTGTTTCTTCCTAATAATGATCAGTGATGCCTTTCCTTTAGTGAAGTTGGCTCTATCAGGTGTTAGTTTCCTCCTTCTGTTGTCTAGCTTATTTATGGGCAACAACCACCAAATTGTTTTCTTATTTTTGGAGGAGTGCATCTTGGTTTTATTTGTGATGTCTCGATCCATGCATCCCTGCAGATGCTCATAGGATGCACTTGTAACTGATTTGGCAGATTGTATACCATTATCCTATAGCAAGAGGGCTCTGGAACTTTCCACTTTGGTCTTGGGACGTGTGCAGTTTGCTTTTGAAAATGTCTTCACGGTGGTTTCATTGATTGGGTGGGGGGGGTGGGATGTGGATGTCCAGTGTGATTACTTTATGATCTGATGTTACCAGCGAGGGTTTTATCTCTGTTGTGGAACACTGGTACCCCATGTTGGTGAGGATCATGTCCAGTATGGTGTCACCTCTAGTGGGCATGGTGACCAGCTGTTCCAGGTTGTTAGAGTTTTTAAACTCTAGGAAACATTGGGCAAAGTACATTGTACACAAGTAATTCTCCCACTCAATGTTTGGGTAGTTGTAATCACCTCATATAATGGTGTTTGATAGGACCTTTATATTTTCCACTGTTCTCAGGAATACTGAGTGAGGTTTCTGTGACAAGGTAGGTGATCTGTAGCAGGCTACAATCTGATGAGCAGCTTTGCCCAATGTTAGTTGCACTTGCATGGTCTCCAAGGCCTCATGCTGTGCCACTAACCTGAAAGTGTGGGTATCCATAAGGTAAATGGGTACACCCCTTCCTTTTGTATTTCACTCGTGGTTTTGGGTCTGAAGGTCAGAGAGATTGTGAGTGTTTTACGTGGAGCATGTCCAACAGCTCTGCGTTTGACATAGCTTTGTATGTTAGGCAGTGAACACATCTGAGTAGGCGATATGCAAGGGAGTACAGATGGAGCATTTTGAGATGGTCTGTGTATGGCATGTATTTCAGGCCGCTAATGCTCTTTGTAAGGTATTGCTGCAGGCTTTCCAGTTGTTGTAGTTGTCTTGTGAGGTACATAGCAAAAGTGGCATTGTACTCTATTATAGTTCTAGTGAGTGATGAGTAGTGGGGAGCAATGTCCTCTTCTATTCTGCATGAGACATATTTTGTGATGAGGTGTGCCACATAGCAGGGTTTCCTGTCTACTGTGGGGATGTGATTATCACAGTTGTGTCCAGTGTCCACCTGTGACCCAAGGTCTCTTGTCACACTTTCAGTGTTGTATACTACCGCCTATGTTGTAGTTCTTGGCTACAGAGTTTTTAACAAAGGGGATGACAATGCACCTTTTTGCACTGAAAGAGAGCCCATGGCTTTGACAACAGCCATCTGTCTCAGTGAGGCCCTTTTGTAGGATGTCCACATCTTTAGTGTTTACAATTATGGCTCCTAGTTTGCATTCCTCTGGAAACGTCAGTAGCTACAGACCTTCCATGTTAAAGTTTACTTCAGGGAAGTAGATACTAAACAGGACAAGACACAGGACTGGACCTTGTGGTACTGCACTCATCACTGGTCCAAAGTCATACTTGGATTCTGCTACATTCACAGTGTGTGTTCTGTCAGTAAGCCTGTTGGCAACCCATCTTGTGACATAGCAATTTATACCTAGTTTAGTGGGTTTATCTATATTTCCAGAGTTGGGGTGGTGTTGTAAGCCATGGCAGGATCAACATAGGCTGTGTGAACCACCTTACCCTTGTCTACGGTTCTGTTGACTGCTTCAATGTCATCTATCAGGTTTAGGAGACATGATCTGCATTTTACAAACCCAACATGGTTGTGGTCCAGGGTTTGGGGATTACAAATGTAATTTTTTATATGTCGTATGTTGATACATTCCATGGCCTTGAAGAGCAGGCTCATCAGGCTAATGGGGCGCTAGTTCCTGGGGTCCGTGGTGTCTCCACCCTTGTGTAGTGGGATAACCGTCACTGTGCACCATTCAACAGGCACAAAGCATGAGGTGAGGCTATGACTGCACATGGTATGTCAGTGTGGTGCCTGTTCATTCTGTGGTTTGTGTGGAACACAGCCTGTGAAGTTATCTGGTCCCATGGCTGCTGTGATGCTGGCTTTGGAGAGTGTTTTTTACCTGTGCAGCCGTGATGACAGCAACTTTGCAGTCTTCCATTATAGAGATGTGCTCTTTCATGGGTGAGAGGGGGGGTAAAGTTAACACTGATCCTATCTGCCAGGATGTTGGCAATATCAGTTGGGTCTGTATATTTAGTGCCATTGAGCTGTAACTCGGAACAAATCTGAATGTAGCCATGACATGGACCTGTCTGTTGGGCAGAGATCTCCTGAGTAGACAGTATGCAACAGAGTACTGATTGGGTTACATTCAATCTTGTTGCATGTGGCAACTGTTTGAGGCCAGTAATCCTCTTGTTAGGGTACTTCAGTGGTCTTTCTGGCTGCTGAACATGCCTAGACAGATTCATCACAAGTGTGTCATGGTACTCTCTGATGGATCTGATGACTGATGAGTAGTGGGAACCTCCTTTGACCTACATGCACAGACCTTGGCAGTTTGTGTGAACACATAGCATGATTTTCTGACAACTTTGTGAATGTGTTTCTGGAAGCAGAGATGTCTATCCACATTTGTCCATAGATCCCTTATTATCACCTCTGTATTTGGCATAAGTGTGTGAGCATACCCAGTATGACCTTTCAGTATGTTGTTGCCTGACATTTGCTTCATTTATTTAAGTGTGTGAGCATGGCCCAGTATGACCTTTCAGTGTGATGCTGAATGAAATCCATTACATTTGTTGGAGTGTGTGAGCACTCCCGGTATAGACATTTATACTATATGTGTATGGAAAATCAAGTTGTATTTTTACAGCAGGCCTCACCTTTGTGTCATAGATCAACAGGGATCATGCTGTGCCTGCAGGGCTTCCATGAGACACTTTGCACAGACTTATCAAAATTTCTACATACAGGGGGGACAGCTATTCTTTGTACATTTCTACCAGGGGGCACACTTGATTGTTACTGTGGGTGTACATAGGATGAGGGGTTCACCTGACACTTATACACATTTGCTATGCCTGCATTGCTATGTACAGTACACCATTTCAGTCTGAACTTTTGCCTATCATACTGACTTGAGGTATACTACTGTACTACACTTCTTAGCGTCCAATGCCACATATATTAGATTGCAACTTCATAGCCTACACAACCCACATCGCACCGCCTGGCCTGATGTTCTCCGTCTGCATAGGCCTGTGGGGGAGGTTATCCATATGCCTCTTTAGGGGCATGTTACAGCATTTCTTTGTGTTTGCATTAGTGTACAATTGTACCATGCTGTGTCTATGCTAGTGAAATGCTATCATGGCTTAGTGGTTCAGTACTGTGACTATAGTGCAC
Organism: Protopterus annectens; assembly: GCF_019279795.1. Classification (NCBI taxonomy): domain Eukaryota; kingdom Metazoa; phylum Chordata; order Ceratodontiformes; family Protopteridae; genus Protopterus; species Protopterus annectens. The sequence goes on from NC_056728.1 coordinate 1,200,100,224, forward strand.
AGTATCCTGAGTTCGAGCCCTGTCACTGCTTTTTATTTTCATGCTGGGCAGACCAGACTGCTTAAGGGACAGTAAAGCTAATATGAGCATGTTTACCTGTCTTTGGTCAACTTTGCCCGACCTTGCCCAACATTGCTCAACATTGCCTGACATTGAGCTAGTTAGCACGGGAGATTATGTTTACATATACTAAATATTGGTAAAAGCTGTTTAGCACTGCTTTATATTGCTTAAAACATGGCAATCATGCCTCAGGTGGTGCTGCAGGGCTGCTTATGTCGGATGCACATACTACACTCCCTATACATGTTTGGAAACAGGTAGTGTCAAGTTGTGCGAGTCAGAGAGAGGTATAATTTCTAGGGTTCCTATTGAGCCAGTATATGTGCTATGAGTTGCCTCTTTGCCAAGGCCAAGGCATACTGTGCATGCCTCCTTCTGCCTACTGGGGCAGGCTCAGGTTGTTCCTCCTCCAAGTCACACTGTGCCTGTGCAGGCCTTGGCAATGGTGAGGGCTGTTTGGCCCTGCCCCATGCTGTTCCTGCTGCAGCTGTTTTCACCGGATCATATTGTGTATCATGGCACATACCATGACAATTTGGGTACATGTAGTTGGTGAGTACTGCAAGGCTCCACCAGATGTGTCCAGGCACCGGAACTGTGACTTGAGCATCCCAAACACATGCTCGATTACATTTCGTGTTTGTGCGTGTGCCTCATTATGGAGTTCTTGTTCAGGTGTGTGTGCATTTCTGATGGGTGTCATCAACCACGGCTCCAGTGCATATCCAGCATCCCCCACTAGGTGACCGCCAGGGATGTCCCCATTGGCAAATGTCTGGTACAGCTGCGTCAGATGCCAGATATAGGAATTGTGGTAGCTTCCAGGGCAGCCAGCACACACATTCAGTATTATGCCCTGGGCATCACACACGACCTGGTAGTTGATGGAGTGGAAGCCCTTGCGGTTGATGTGCACACACACGCACACAGTGTAAGCATCTTTGCAAGAAACTTTGGTGATATCCACGGTGTACATCTTCGGTTTCTGGGTTTCAGTTAAGACAACTGTAGACACGCCTCTTCCAGTCCTGAGTCACTTACAGCAAACACATGCCACTCTGCTCCAATAAGCTTACAGTCTTTGATACATACCCCTCATGATGTCACCTATTTTCTACTCTGTTACTCCCCTAATCCAACTCTTACACTCTAGGGACATGGTTCACATGGCAGGGAAAATTAGGATTCACTATCCTTATCCTCATTTGCATAGAATTGCCTAGTAATGCTTGGTTACATCTCTCAGACTGAGCTTCCCCCCTTAGCAACCACTACTCAGTAGCCATGTTGTCTTCAGCCTGCCATTCACCTGCATGGCAGATGAATATTTTTAATAAAATGCCTATTTCTGGCTTTTATTTATTTATTTTTTCTGGTTTTTAGAGCACCGCACATTTACGCGGTGCTGCGCTACTCTTAAACATCGGAGATCGGGGAAAAAAATATATTTTTTCTTATTTTGCAACAGATAACAATGCCAGTGGCCTTATATTTGACCACTGGCATGCTTCCTCAACTGGATGCATCCTTTATTTGGAGATGTCATATCTCTGTTTTGCTATTTGTAGAACAGTACTCCGTTACCAACGGAGTACATTTCTACAAATAACACTACTCTTATTCGGACAGGTTAGTGTTTCCTGGATCGCAAATTTACCTCATTTGCATAGCTTTCAGCAACAAATGAGGTAATTTGCATAACATAACACTGTCCGTGCAAGGATAGTTTTAGGAGCTCTCATGCACGCCCCTGCCAGCTGTTCCTGGATCGCTCGGCAGACATATTGGCTGTCTGGAGTCTTACTCTACTCTTAGACTCCGTGCAAGCCTTCATGAATCTGGCCCTGTATCTGGACTACACTAGTTACAGGAAAGGTAGGAAACAGGCTTACACTATTTTTTTTTTTGTTTGCTTTCCATAGAATAGTAGCTAAAACAGCAGTAAAAACAATTCACATGCAGAGCAAGCTAGCACACTTGAGTATGTAGCAATATTAGATCAAACACAGTTTAAAAAATGCAATTAAATTAAAAAGGACTAAAAGTGCAGAAGGAGTTTATAAGGTAGAATGTGGTAAAGATATGGGACAGGGGCAGTGTCCCAGATCAAATCTACAGTGGGGTGGGCAACTGCAAAAGCCACCAAATTTAAACTATGAGCCAGAAATAGGGAGGGGGGTGGGACAAAACACTTTCAGCAGAGATCTCAAAAACTATAAGCAACAATTAACAGTACAAACTCTAAAACCAGAAAAATATACTTAGCTCTGTATATTTCCAGATAGATTGAAAAGCAGTCACTCAGAACACAGGTTCCAGAAATGAAATACAGGCTGTTACTAACAGGTCTAATTTTATGCAAGTGATCCTTGAGTTAGATAACACACAAGCTGTAAAAAACAGTTATACCAACTGAAGACACAACAGAAAATATGGGGAGGTGGGGAAAACACTTTCAGCAGAGATCTGAAAAACTATAAGCAACAATTAACAGTACAAACTTTTATCTGAAAAAATAGTGTAATACCATCTACGTTTGTTAACAAGATGGTTTAAGTGTTATAAGCAAATGCCCTTCAATTACCTGGTTTTGGTATCCAGCTATTGTGATGTGCATTGTTAACCTGACTGTGTGACACTGCATATAATGGAGATTGTACAATGTTAGTTGTGATAAAATAACATTATATTACACACTTGGAAGACACCAACTTTACCAATGTAGCACTGCATTTCTATTATGCGATACAACTATGTCATCTCAAATGACTCCTACACAAAATAAATGCCTCTTGATTAGAATAACATCAGTAAATCATCTTAGAATCTTACTTTGAACTCTGGAATTTGGTTAATTTCTTGTATAAAAATATTTAGCACAAACAAATTATTACAGGAAATATTTTTGACTACTTCCACCAGAGAAGTAAATAGCCCCTATAAAAGTATTTATTTTGCCTTTACCCTTGTATACATTCTTTCAACTTTTCCATTTTCCATTGAGCCAACTGATTAACTAGCATTCCAGAGTCTATGGGGCATTTCCTTCAATGGAAAATTCACCTTGTTTATGACATAGTGCAAAATCATTTTTGTCTTGACTCATGCCACACTTCTTTATGTCTTCTAATCTTAGTTCAACCCTACATAGTCTGATTCACAATCTTGTGATTTCTGAATATATTTCCATGTTACTCGTACATCAGCTCATTACTCACTGTACCACAATCTCAACAACATAACTCATGTGGCACCATAGTCACCTATTGTGTTGCCTTCATTTCCTGAACAGTATCACCATTGACACATTCTTCCCATATCAGATGGATCTGTTAACCCTCAAATAAGCTATGTAAAAGTAAGGCAGCAGAAAAAAAATTAAGGTAGTCAGCATATGCTAGAAATGTATGCCTTAGTTATCTTCATGTAGAAATCATAAGTCACAATGCAATGGCACTATATACTAGTGATACTATATACTACTGATACTATATACTACTGATACTATATACTAGAAAAGTATGCTTTATCTTCATGTAGAAATCATAAGTTATAATGCAATGGCACTTGGAATAATGAACACCTTTTTGTGTTTTTTTAACACCTAAACTAAACCCAAAATAGAAGATAAGTAATCTGGCCCAACTTACAAATTTAAATAAATAAATAAATACTCTACATGGTAACTATTTTGCAGTAAATTACTTACCAACTTACTAGCTGTATCCAATAGTCACCACTGGCACTTGATCAGAGACCCATCTACCTGCATGATGGCTCATAACATATCATTCACTCTGTCCTGTTATCTTTTTACTTATTTTCTCTATGCTATAATTATCTAAATTTGATTTATTCCCTTCCTGGTACTCCCTATGCCAAATTAGAAATATATCTTTCCAAAACCAGTTTTATAATTTATTTATTTATTTCTGTTTGTTATCTGAGATAGAGCACAAATTCACATGTACCTTTTTGAGATTGAGACTGGGAGCTCTATTTGGTGAAATAAATTGCTTAGAGTCATACTGTAGCCAAATACAGACTGAGGAAATGAAACTTCACTAAAGAAAGCAGCTCTTTAACAACTCATTGCCTTTATTCTCCATCCTAACTATCAAACGTTCAAAATATTAGCTCAGAATTATTGTAATTCTCCCCATTACTGCAGACACAGAAATCCTTACATCTGTAACTACAAGCTTTCCAAATTGTAGAGAGAGATTATAATTTAGAATTGCAATGACACAAGGTCATTTTACTATTGTAACTTGGTAATCACTAGTCCACACACAAAAAGCTAACTTTATTTAGAATTTTCTTGACAAAGTACATTGTTTTACATTTCCAGGCATTAAATCTGTGCTTTATGCAGTAGGAGGGTCTATATCAGAACATCGAACTTTTAAAACTTCGAATGTTCTAATATCAACCCGTTTTAATCAAACGCTAAAAATAGCGAAGCTGCAGATTACAAAATTCTTTCCTATAGAAAGAATTTGGTTGGTCGGTTCTGTGGCTTCGCTATTTTCAGCTCTGTGGTTGCGATTTACGGGTCGGGTTCAGGTAAGTCTGCGATTGTGTGGTTGTTAGGATTAGGGTGCAGGTTAGGTGAATTAGGTTTAGGGGTTTGTTAAGTGAGTTAGGGTTAAGGCGCGGGTTAGGTGAGTGTGCGATAGTGATGGACATTAGGGTGTGTGTGTGTGTGTGTGTGTGTGTGTGTAGGTTGGCAGTAGGGGTTGCAGTGCACGTGGTCAAATTAATGTGGAGTATGTGTGTTTTGTCTGTTGGAGTGAGTGTATAACTGTAGGGGTTGCAGTATGTTTGGATGAAAGTGTGTAGTGTGTGTGTGTGTGTGTGTGTGTGTGTGTGTGTGTGTGTGTGTGTGTGTGTGTGTGTGCGTGTGTGTGTCTGTGTGTGTGTGTGTGTCTGTGTGTGTGTGTGTGTGTGTGTGTGTGTGTGTGTGTGTGTGTGTGTGTGTCTGTGTGTGTGTGTGTCTGTGTGCGTGTGTATGTCCATGTGCATATGTGTTTGCATGTGCATTTGTTTGGAACATAATTAATTAAAAAGATAAGTGAATAGATAGTAGAGTATGTATAGTTTAGTGTAGGGTTAGTTGTAGGATTATAAATGTAGGGTTAGTTGTAGGATTATAAATGTATGTGTGTGTATTGATGTTTTTTAGGTGTGCTTGTGTTGTGCGTATGTGTTTCGGAATAGCAGATTTTTTCCCAAGGAAAAAATTAACTTTTCCGAATGTTTGATATTTTGTGGTTTAGATATTTTAGGTTCGATGAAATAGCGTTTGCTATTTTCATCTTTCGATAACGTGATATAAATGCCAGTAGGATAGTAGAGTAGGAAGGTGAATCTAAAGGTCGTGCTTTCAGTGCACCACCACTGCATTTTTATTAGTGTCCCCAGCAATGAAGTATGTCCTATGTAGGTAGAAATGTGTAATGTCTCATATAAGGACATTAAATAACAAAAGATGTAGGAAAACAATGTGAAGCGCACCGAGAAACATTACCCTCAATAATGATGATGATGCCTCAGTCACTATCACACTCTACAATTTCATACTAGCTGATTCTCTAATCTAATTAAGTTCTCTGTGCTCCTGCCCACTTTATTACCTTATGAGATTCCTGCACGGTATTAATCAGCTCACCAAAATCAAAGTTACCAGCCAGCACTGGTAAAGTTATAACATGACTGCATCATAGCTTTGAACTACATTAGTCTGGCAAGGCTTGCCATCCCTAAATGCACACAGCTTTCCATCCACTGGGTGATAAGTCTTCAGGACTTCTACTATTCTTGATTAGCATTTCTGCTAATTTCTCAAGTATGGAAATTAGGCTTCATCACATTGTTGTCTTAATCCTTCATAGAACTCAGATCCCAATTCATCCGTTATAAGTAGGAGAGACTCATGTTCAGGTCTCCCTTCCTCTCTTATTTGATTATAGCAGGGACAAGTTGTGCAAATATGGCAGTGAAGCAGCTAGAATATCATCTGATTTTGTTCATTCTACGAACTGCAATCAATTGTTACACTGTGGCTTGTGTTATGCAGCTCTTTCAATTCAATAAACATCTCCTCATCCACAATACCCCATATGTCTGCCCCTTTAAATATGTCATTCCTTTTCCTGTATAACTTTACAATTTATAAGTGTTTTACTGATGCTGTTGTAAATTATCTTTAAGGATCCTTCTCCGACACAAAGCTTCTACAGATTTTATGACATCTGCCACCAGCAGAATAATAACAACCTTAGAATTTTATGCAGCTGCTAATTTTCCTATGTATTCTTTTATATGCTAGCTAAAAATTTCTAGACTAAGTAATGTTAGTCATTGGTAATATGAAAGTGCAGCCCAGGCAGTGAAAGACTGTTTTGGTGCTTTTTTATTAGAGTCATTTTTTCTGAAACTTTTTTCTGCCTTTCTTTGTTACCCACACTTTCTCTTGTTTTTCAGAGGTGTGTGTGTGTGTGTGTGTGTGTGTATAGGTAGGCAGTAGGGGTTGCAGTGCACGTGGTCAAATTAATGTGGAGTATGTGTGTTTTGTCTGTTGGAGTGAGTGTATGACTGTAGGGGTTGCAGTATGTTTGGATGAAAGTGTATAGTGTGTGTGAGTGTGTGTGTGTGTGTGTGTGTGTGTGTGTGTGTGTGTGTGTGTGTGTGTGTGTGTGTGTGTGTGTGTGTGCCTGTGTGTGTGTGTATGTCCATGTGCATGTGTGTTTGCATGTACATTTGTTTGGAACATAATTAATTAAAAAGATAATGTCATAAATTATAGACAGGTACATTATAACAAGAGTAAAGCATTCTAATTTTGTCTAGTTTACACTGAACAGGGGAATGCCTTAGGGCTTGATGCTGGATACACTGTTGTATAACTAAATATATAAAACAGCTAAAGTAAATGTCCTAATAAGAAAATTTGCAGATGATAAGAAATTTACCTTAATTAGAATTAATTTAATGACCTCCACAGTCTGCAAAAGTATAACAATGAATTAATGAAAATGGTGCATTAACAAATAAACAGACACAATTATAACTGAAATAAATGTGAAGTAATAAGCTCACACCATGTGCATTATGTTTTACACTGATAAATCAATCTTTAACACGTGCTTTCAGAAGAAAGCAATTTCTAGATACAGAATATTAACTGAGCAGAAAGAATATCATAGGAAACAGAATAATGCAATCTGAGAGGAAGAATCCAAACTTGTGACAATTACGCATCTTTGATATTTCCAAAAAAATATATATGTTCTTATGTCTCTACATTCTAGTTTGATTCACTCCACCTCAGTGCAGTTTGAGATACTATACAATAATATTTCAAAGGACCAATCACATAAACTAAAAACACAACAAAGGTCATGTTTTTGTCCCAATTCCCTTCTATAAGTTTGCCCTCTGGCTACTCTATTTACCCATTGATTCCCTCAGAGGCAAGAGGTCTACTCCCCATTTACTCACATAAGGGCAAGCAGTGAGTGCACAAAAAGTGATATGGTTATCCACAATGAGGCTCAGAATTCTTGATTTATAGCCCTACATTTTTCAGAAAATGGAAATAGGTGCGTAAGTAGTGGGAATGTGATTGATGTGGGTGGTCACCTTCTCTAAAAGATGCAATCCTCAAAGCCCACACCACCCTCTTTGCAACAAGTAGATGTTGTTCAGTATCCATTTAGGAATACAAAACAGAGCTTTACAGCACAGGCACCAGAAGCTGTTGAAGGCTGGGGGGCAGAGGAAGAGAGGGGCAGCTGTTGATCTAAAACGGGCAATTGTTTAAAACTATTTACTACCACAACATAGGTTCACTTGCAGGACATTTTAAGCCTAGCCAGTTTCCCTTTGGGTGCTTGAATTAACATTTCCCGATTGGTCTTGCCTATCCCATGGCTGATAATTTTACATTCGGCCAAGTGAAAATAACTGTGATTATACCATAGATATTTTTTTTTTGGGGGGGGGGGTCATGTAAGGGATGCAGCATTTAGGAACTGCCTTTATCCATTAGTGGCACAAGGGGCAATCCTGGAGTACATTTTCTATCACCTACTCATCCTTAGATCCAAGTTGCATTTGAATATGGACAGGGGTGAGCTTTGTTTTAATTGAATGGTCTTTTCTGGAATAGTTATAGCCTCTGTGATATATATATATATATATATATATATATATATATATATATATATATATATATATATATATATATACATTTTTACGCAACATTCAGTTTAGATATCTGGACCGAGTATTTCTAATGGCATTTGACTTGCTGATGTTCAGTAGGTCCATCTGTATTAGGTCGGAGGATGCCTTGTATGCCAGACTCAGGTTACCTCTAAGCACTCTTTAGGATATTGAGTATAGTGATAAATCATTGAGGTGTTCCATGCAAGACCTATTGTTTAGGACTTGTATACTTTTAGTAAGGTATCTCTGTGGATATTTCAGTTGTTGCATGGGTCCGGACAGATACATACCAAAGTGGGCATTATACAAAATGATTGACCTAATGAGGGCTTTGTAAAGGGGGACAACAACATCTCTAGATCTAGTTGCAATCAATTTGTTTATATGCTGTGCAATATAGAAAGACTTTCTTATGACTCTATGCACATGCTGGTCAAAAGTTAGGTCACTGTACATACAAGTTCCCAAATGCCATACAACTTTGTCAGTTCTCAGGGGGTATTGTCAATTTGCCAGTTCCCTGGAGTAGATGACTTCCCAAAGGATACGATAATGTATTGTTTGGAGATTAGTTTCAATTCATGATTCTGGCACCAGTTATTGTTTGGGACAAAGGCAGGGTAATAGATTGGGCCTCCCCAGTGCAGCCCTTCCTGCAGCCAACTCCTACTGCTCCAGCAGCAGCCCCCTCCCCAGCCACTCCAGTGATCCATTACTTGGCTATGTCTCCTCAGTTACCATAAACACTGTTTAAACCTGTCAGAGTGCATACTGTTTTCTTATTTACTTCAACAATGAATATAGATATTGAAATAAAGTAGCACAAACACTGATAGCCATTTGCTAAACAAACAAAACAGTCTTTCAATGAAAACAGACTTACCATAAGCAATAAACTTCTCTGCCCTTTCAAACTCACATTCATTGAAAATTGAAATTGAAATGGCATGAAAACTCATTCATTTTGCATCTGGCAAGTGGAGGACTAAGCTTACCTCTGGGTTGTTTTCAAACCATAGGCTTCTTACCCATTTTTAGGGCCATGCATAATTGTATGCATTCTTTGATTCACCTTCCTGATTGTATTATATTATATTCCTTGTATAATACAGCACACTTGTTAGTGTGTTTTAAATTTATTGTTTTGAACATTTTTCCAGTAAGCAATAAAACAAAATTTGTGAACCAATAATGACAAAACTGCCCAATTCAGAACACTTCCATCATAAAAGTCTACTCAACCTTATGTCATTACAATCCACCAATATCAGTAAATATGCACAATCTCTGCAGAAGTAAAAGTCTTCTAAATAATTCCACATTAAAGGGATCTGTAACTAATGAAGAGTTTGCTGCTAACAAACAACTTTATATTTCATTGTTTCATCTACAAATAAAGCACCTGTTGCTCTTGAAGAATTGCATATATTACATTAAAAAAACAATAAGCTAGTAATATTGCAATAGGGAATGGATGGCAAATTGATAACAGGTTCATAGTTATGAGGTAACTCCTCCAAAGGAGGACATTCACAGGACTGCAGCATCCACTCTACTTAAAGTACAACACAGTAGGGTATCAGCAATCTATCTGCATACTGTGGGAGTAGAACTCACAGCCTTCTGCAGCAAAAGCAAGTATAATACCTGTTGTGCTACTAACAATGCAAACAGAGTTGGCACAATCAGCAGTAAACTTTTCTTCCACTGAAACTCTCAGCTCTTTGTAAAATCTACTTGGCACTCAACTAAATCTCTCAACTTTGCAGCACAAAAAATCTGGATAAAATCGAAAATTTATTTGGGGGGAAACAAAGGCCCAAAACCAGGGACACATTTTAAACATTACTTGTATAATCTTGAAAAAAGTAGCTAGAATAAAGTGGTTTGTGTTACCATGTGTTTCCTGAAAGACAGAAAGACTGAAACTTAAAGTGCTATCATTATTTAGTGAATTCAGTTCTCAAAGACTTGCCAGAAAAACACAAATTTTAAGAGTAGCATACCAAAAATATGAGCCAAATATTCTGTGAAAATATGGACAGTTGAAAGCTATGGATTCAACTCCTTGAATCACAGGTGGTGGTATTGGTAGAGCATTTAGGCTCATGTACCTTACACACACACACACATACACACACACACACACACACACACACACACACACACACACACACACACACACACACACAGACACACACGTAGCAGCAATGCCCCAGAATGATGATCAGCAAACACACACACACACACACACACACACACACACACACACACACACACACACACACACACACACACACACACACACACACACACGAGCAACAACAACCTCCCAGAATGATGATCAGCAAAAAAACACACACAAGCAACAACAACCCCACAAAATGATGATCAGCAAAAACACACACACAGCAACAACTCCCCAAAATGGTGAACATCAAAAACATACACAGACAGCTATAACCCCCCCAACGCACACACTAGCAACAACAACCCCCCGGAATGATCATGAGCAAAAAAAAAACACACACACAAACACACAGCAACACCCCTGGAATGATGAGCAAAACAGACATCACAGCAACAACCCACAGAATGATAATTAGCAAAAACACACACACACACAGCAACAACCCCCTGGAATGATGATCAGCAAACCCCCCCCCACACCCCAGAATGATGTGCAGCAAAAACACACACACACACAGCAACAACTCCCTGGAATGATGATCAGCAAAAACTTCAAATGTGACTGGGCAGTAGAATGATGATCAGAAAAAACAGCATACCAAGTAGAAAACTCTCCTTAAAAGCCATATCGAGCAGACAGCTCTCCTTAAAAGCGGTACTTGTACCGTATTTTAAAATTGTGCAGATGGATGGACAGGAATGCATGCACAGACATACAGGATCATCCCAAAGAAGGATGCATGGATCCTCCTTAAAGAAAGTGCTCCCTCCTTTTTGTTCTATGGTTCCAGCAGCCTTGCTCTACAGGCACTTGAGTCCCAAGTGCTAGTGAACCACTGTCTTGGAAATAAAGACTTGAGTTCCTCCTAAATCATAAAAACTGTAGAACAAACAAATAAACTGGGCGGAAGAAACAAACAATCCAAAACAGAACAGCAGCCCAACAGCTCTGGTTGATTGTGGCCTAATGCCCTTAGGCACTGGCTTGCCATGGTGTACATAGCAGAAACGAATGCAGTGGCCAATCCACTTTGAAATAGTCTGCTTTGAGATAGCCTTTCCTTGTGATCCTGCAGCATATGTCACTAGTAATTTCTCTGTCTTTCTGAAACCTTTGGTTCTGCCCAAGTAGAATCTAAGCTGTCTGTGTATGTCCAAAGAATGCATAATTCTCTCCCCCTTGTTCTGTGGATTTGGGTAAAAGGTTGGCAGGTGAGTAGTTTGATTGAGAGCCACACTGGACACCACCTTAGGCATAAATGTTGGGTTTGTCCTCAGAGAGACCCTGTCTGGATAAAAAAATGATAAAAGGTTCCACAGCCATGAGTGCCTGTAGCTCTGAAACTCGTCTTGCAGAAGTTATTGCTAGGAACAGAGCTGTTTTCCAAGATAAAAACTTTATATCAGCAGTAGCAGCTGGCTCAAAAGGAGGCAGGGTGAGTTTTTCCAAGACATAGTTGAGGTCCCATGCAGGCAGGTGATCTCCTTGGAGGTCTTAAATTTTTAGCTCCTCTGAGGTACTGCTTTAATAAGGGATGAGGAAAGATTGGTGGCTCTACATTGTAATGAGCCAAAATGGCAGAGGCATGAATTTTAATAGATGAAAAAGATAGGCCTTTGTCCAGCATCTCAGTTAAGTATTGCAAAATCTGAGGAATATTTGGTGCAGCTGTATCAGTTCCATGTGCCTGGTGCCAAGCACAGAATCTCTTCCATTTTCCAGCATAAGATTTTCTAGTACTAGGCCTTCTGGCTTCCAAAATTACATCCATCACAGCTTTACTGAGAGGTGTGTTTCATATGACTACATTATTTGCCATGCTGTCAGGTTTAAAGTTCTGAGTTGGCTGTGCAGGATCTGACTGTTTTGCTGGGACAGTAGCTGAGGTATTTGAGGTAAGGTCCAAACTGGGCATTGAGACAAGCTCCTTAGTATTGGATAACGGTACTGGCAAGTCAATAATGTGTTCCACAAAGTCATGGCTAGTCTGCAAATGGGGTTAAGAATGTGTGCCCCCCTGCTTGTTTATAAACCACATGACTGTGGTGTTGTCTGTTTTTATCAGTAGTTGTCCTGGATGAAGTAGGTCCTTGAAGGCTGTCAGGGCATTTTGAACTGCTAGCATCTCTTTTTGATTGATATGTAGATGCATTTGGTTTGAGGTCCATGTGCCCTGAATGCATCTTCCTGCCATGTGGGGCCCCCAGGCATAATCTGATGCATCCGTTGTTAGTGTCTGCCTGGCTGGGGTAATGTGAATGGCTGTCCCTTTTTTTGTTGACAAGCCTTTGCCCACCATTGAAACTCCTGTTGCAGGCAGGGAATGAGAGTAATCATAGTTTCCAGGCTGTGGTAATGTTGAGTCCAAATACTTTTTAGGTACCATTGAAGTTTCCTCATATGCAGTCTTTCATATGGAATTAGTAGGATGCAGGATGTCATGAAGCCCAAAGCCTGCAGAATCTTTCTTGCAGATAACTGGGCCTTTGTTGCCAACATTTTGAAATAGGTAGTCAGTTGCCTTTGTTTGTCTGGCGTGAGATAAGCCATCTGGGCAGTTGTATTTAAGCTTGCACCCAGGAATATTATCTCTTGAGAGGGTACTAGTTTTCATTTATTTTCATTGACTGTGTACCCTAGGCATGTTAGAAGTCTTTTCACAAATGCCAGATGCTGTAGAAGAATGTCCTTGTCCTCTGCTTGAATTAGACAGTCGTCCAAGTAAGGATTTATTCGTATTCTTCTTTGTCTGCAGAATGCAATTACTGGTGCCAGGCACTTTGTAAAGACCCTGGGCGCAGTAGATAAGCCAAAGGGCAGTGCAGAGAATTGGTAATGCATTGAGCCAGCCTTGAATCTGAGGTACCTTCTGCATAACTGTCTGATTGTGACATGCAGGTATGCCTCTTTTAGGTCTAGAGTCACAAGCCAAGTGTACTTGCCCAGCATGGGCAGAAGCTGCTGCAAAGTCAACATCTTGAATTTTGGTATACTCAGGAATGTGTTCAAAATAGATAAGTCCAGTACTTGCCTCCAGGCTTTGTCCTTTCTGGGCACCAAAAACAGTCTTGAGTAAAATCCTTGTCCCTGCTCTTGCTCTGGTACTTGTTGAATGGCCCCCATGTCCATGAGGGATGAGACTTGTTTTTGTGCCTCTGCCCATTGATTTTTTGGCAGATCTGGCCAGCCATTTGCCTCTGGCAGGGTATGGAAATGGAACTTGTAGCCTTGTGACAAGATATTTAGGACCCACTTGTCCTGGGTTATAATGTGCCAATTTTGAGAAAATAGTGCTAATTTTCCCCCTAAGGGTGCTGCAAGGAGATAAGTGCTTAGTGCAGGCAGGGGGAAGTCATTGGGACTGTTTCCTGTATGGTTGTGATTTGTCTTCTCCAACTTTGGAGGTAGAAGCACCCCACTGCTTTGAGTGGTATGAACCTTGCGCCTGGGATCTGCCTCTAGGGCATCTGGATCTGCCCCTTTGAGGTCTGTCTGACACAGGAAAGGACCAATTCTTTGTTGGCCAGTGTCTACTAAACCTAGGTGGCTGAACTTGTAAAAAAATCTTTGACTGTTTGCATAGATTTAGCTTTGTCCTCCATTTTCTTTAACACCTCTTCTGCCTTAACACCAAACAAAGTATCATGCTGTAAAGGTACATCTAATAATTTAACTTTAACATGATCAGGCAGATTTTGTTACTTTAACCAAGCATGCCTCCTAATTACAGAATTTGTAACTGCGGCCCTGCAGGAGGCCTCTAATGAATCAAACCCACATTGCAAAGTATGCTTTCCAACTTGTTCAGCTGCATGCAATAAATCCTGCATTTCCTTGTTTTCTGCACATTCAGAGTTTAACAACATTTTCTGTTTAAGCAATGCCATGACATGTTGCTGATATTTGAGCATATGAAACTGACAGTTTAAGGCCCTTATAGCCAAGGTAGCAGATGTGTAAACATTTTTCCCCATCTATCCAGTGCCCTAGAATCTCTGTCAGAGGGGGTAGGGTTTTTTGCAGCGGAAGCCTTAACTCCTTTGGGACCCTGAGAAATAGTTTCTGGGTCTGCAGCAGCGGTTTTAAAATAGGAATTTATGAGAGTCGGGAGCCCTGTAATATCTGTCAAGCTTAACAGGAGCTGGAGGTAAGGAGTCAGGGGTAAGACTAGACTCCGAAAACACATCACCTACAATGCCTAACACAGGTGAGATGGCTAGTGGCTTGTGTTGAGGTAGTAAAAGGAAATCCCTGAGCCTCTTTTTAGATTCTGAAAAATCTTGGCCCTCCCAGTGGAAATGCTCCCTCATGGTATGTAAGGTTTCCCCAAAAGAATAGTCCTCTGGAGGAGAAGCTGAAGGTATAGATTCTTCAGCATCAGAATCCACATACAGGGGAAGAGAATATCCCGGATCAGAAGAGGAATCAGAAGAAATGGAAACCTGATCTGAAGATTCATAGTCAGTCTCTTGAATAGGCCTCTTATCAGGAGGGGGATGGGAACCCCTGATCAAGGTAATCAAGTCTTCGGCCATTTTGAGCATCTGTTTTTTGGGTATAGAGGCCTGTCCGCGTGGCTCTTGAGTTTGTTTCTTTACTTTGGAAAGTGCTTTAGTCTTTGCCTTTGAAGCTGAAGTCGGTTTGATGTAAAGATATTTAGGTCTGAATACACCCTCAGAAGCCGGTGCCTGCTCATTGGCTTTGGACCCATCTGAAGGGATAATATCTGAGGCTCCAATACCTTGAGTTTCCAGTGGCATGGCCGACTCCACATGGGAGTTGGTAGCGGCCTGTGACTCTAAAGTAGCGGGTGTCAGGGGCTGCGAAAATGCCTCACTGAGGATTGGCGAACCGGCGACTGGCTTAGGAGAAGCTTCGTCATAGGTTTTGGGCCTCGATTGTCTATCTCTTTCCTTTTCTTTGCGTTTCTTGTGAACTGCGGTAGTCGGATGGCTATCCAACGACATTTCTGGATAATTAAACCAGCGTCCAAAATAGTTTAAAGCAAAATCATAGCAACACTTAATAGTGCTTTGGTTAAATCTAGCACAAAACCGACAACCAGAAACATGATCAGGGCCTAGGCAAGAAATACAGTAAGAATGAAAATCCTTATGAGGCATTTGCTTTCCAGAAGAAATACAATTATTAACTTTTCCTGACATCGGTCTGGAGCAAGAAAAAAGTTTCCCCAATGGGGTACTCAGCTTTATTGAAGACTTTGGATCTGAAACTTGAACACGAAAATCTCAGGAGTCGGTCGACCGGCACTTGCAAACTGCTTCTGCTTCGGGCACCACGCGGCAAGAAAGACTAAAGAAAATAATGTCGGCTGCTTTTTTTATACCCCTGACAACCTGATGTCAGGGAAGGGGTGACAGCAGCCGACGCAGGACCCAAGACTTTGGAATTCAGGCTGGCTGAGGGCAACCTGCCAGCAGGATTACCCAAATGTAATGACTGCAACAGTGAAACACGAAGAACTTCCAGCATATTTTAACCATTCTATGACCTTCCTAGTTGAATTTGTTAGTAAGCCATTAGTATGTGTTCCACATTTTGGCCATTTGTTCCAAATAATGAGGGCTAGTGTTCCTCATTTTGGCGATGGAAGGTTGAGAGCTATGGGAGGGGGTTGCTTTTTTAAGTTTAGAGAGTGATCTGAGACTTAAGGATTGGGGAGATGAGACTTAGAGTAAGGGAGCAAGGTCTCAGTTTGAGAAATGGGTGAGAGTGTTAGGATTAGACTTTAAGTTAGAGTGAGGCTAGACAGTTATATAGGGTCTGGTGTTGGGAGTGGCTATTCAAAATTGGAAGACTGGTCTAATGAGAGATTGAGCACTTGCTTTTTTTGGGCAAGTAGCAGCAGGCAGGTGTGTCACATGCTATTATCATGCAAGCAACTGTAGCATACCGAATCTAACATAGCTCATGTACATTAGTAATGTGCCTCTTGCTCTGTCCTCTGAATGAGGTAAGTAGTCATAGAGTAAATATCTTTCCCTCTCGGTCAGCTTCTCCAGTACCTAGGTTGTTAAATAACCATTACTGCCAGGACTGCATACATGATTTCATAATTATAATGTATACTGACAGAGCATAAGAGCTACAATATTGTAAAAGATCAAACATGGAAACAGGTTCAGATGAAGACAGAGACAATGAGCAGAGCCTGCACTGAGTTATGCATCCTTCATGAATTTCTTACTGTGAGGCCAAACTAATCTGCAACCTATGTGTAGACTCTATGAACTGAGATATCACAATGTAAAACAGCAATATATATTGTCACTTCATGAAGGACTAACTTACCAAAGTATCTGATGCAGACAAAAGTGTGCATTCTTTCTAAGACAAATCTGTGCAAATGTCATGAAAAAATTTGAAATTTCCTGACCAGGGTTCGATTCAAAAATTCAGAACATATAACACCATAAGGGAGGCTGCCAAGCTGGAACACAATGACCAGCCTTGAAGAAGTGATTCACAAAGACAGCTACAAAAGACACCATAAATTAAAGAGCCCTGTAAGGCATATTTAGCTGAATAGCCACCGAGTGTAACTTTTCCTCAGTAAGCTGTGTGATGGTTCCAGCAAAATGACATTGTTGTGACATTGGAGGTTCGAAATTTATGTGACTTGTCACACACCTTAAACAATTATAAGGTTAGTGTATGCCTCCTACTTCTGTAATAGTTGTAGTAGCAGCTATTAAATGCATTTAGTGTGAGTGTATAAATGTGGGTCTAGGACTATTCACTGAAAGCACATTTCACTGTGCACAATTCACTGAAAGCTCAATTCAATGAAAACACAATTCACCGAAACACATTTCATTGAAAGTTATATATGGCCTTTTCCCCACTGTAGTGCGACCCTGGAGTTAGTATATAGAGTAAGGGGGGGTGGGTGTAGCCCCGCATCTATTTTAAATATTTTGAACTATATACATGGATATTTGCAATTCCAATAAATTACTCTTTTCTGAACTTAATATATATTCAAACTATGTGGGGGGGCTATGCCCCCCACACCCTCCCATGTGGGGGGCAGTGTCCCCACACCCCCTCTTACTATATATACTAATTCAAGGGTCACACAACAGTGAGGAAAAGGCCATATATAACTTTCAGTGAAATGTATTTCAGTGAATTGTGTTTTCAGTGAATTGAACTTTCAGTGATTTGTGCAGTTATTTGACTTTCAGTGAATATTGCTAGACCCATAAATGTACAATACTGCACCATTAGCAAATGATGGAGTAAATTTCTGAACTGCACTTAGGAAGGTACTGTTACTTGTTCCCCCAGAACCAGAAACATTACATTTTAATGTTAATAACAAATAATGGGCCAGATTCCAGAAGATTTGCTCTCAGTGTTGTCAGCAACGATTCAAGAAGACTTACTCTCAATGTAAGTGACTGACTTCAGTGCAAGGCCTGTCTATAAACAGGCTTAAATAAGAGTCCAGATTCCAGTGTAAGTGAGAGCAAATCTTCTAGATTCGAGGCCATGGACTTTGTTGATGTAACAAAATAATGCCTACTACATCAAAATAAACAGTATGAACTGCAACCTGTTGCTTATATTTATGTACTGACCTTCTGCTTACATTATAAGGATGATACTACAGTCTTTATACTTTAGTATCAAGGTGTTATACTTATCCAGATGTACAGCCATCGTTCTTCATTAAGAAAAGGGGACAAAGTACATAATTAAGGCAAAAGGTGTAGACACCGATTGTGTGAAACAGCAAAAGCGAAGGTGTACCAATAAACTGAACATGACCCAAACCAGTAATGTTTACCAGACTGGAACAGATTAAAGTGATTTGGCCATGTTCAGAAAATCCAAAGATAATCTGGTGAAGAAGATTTGGGACAGATAGGAACAAGGCAAGAGGAAATGATGGTGTCCAGCAAACAGGTAAATGGATTAAGTGACAGAAAACCTTTGACAGTCAGACATGAACATCATAAAAGGCAGTATAGTGGCACTGAATAGAGAGAGACGGCAACAGTTCACATGATACTCCTACCTCGTGTAGGAAATGGGAAAATGAGGTGTGAAGATGATGATGATGTCATTAAAGGTCCTATGACCTCCTTTGGAAGAATGGGTGAAATATGGCCATAACCTGAGCACATTTTCCTGGTCTTTTTGACAGGTTGTTATGGGATCTTTAACATCCACCTAAGCTATCACCAGCTCAGGAAGGTATGACCTTGATTTAGTAAATCATACAAGAGATGACACCTTTGGCATTCATTACCTCATTTACAGAGTATATTAAAGACAGTACTAGAATGTGAATTCCAGCATCAACTGCAAAGCTACATCCTGCCCCCTTCTGATCTTTTTGGTGTGAACAGCATGTGAGCAACTTACTGAATCACAGTCATAGTGGACTACATGGTGCTATAACATGGGGTGATGTTTGTCTCAGGACTGTTTCTGTGATCATATCTTTGAACTGTACAGATTTCGCAGAATGTCAAGATTTTCACCTCATATTTTTGGTCTGTTCCTCATAAAATTTGTGATTTTCTGGCAAAACACTGGGAGGATCTGAGGATTGAAGTCACTAAATAATTACACACATTTGAGTTTCTGACTTCAAATCCTTCAGAAAATGCATGTTAACACAAACCTTGTTATTCAATCAACTTTCTGAGTTTATAAGAGCAATATTTAAAATCTCTTCCTATTTTTGGGCCTTTGTTTCCCCCATTTTTTAAGGCTTTGTCCAGATTTCTAGCACTAAGAGGTTGAGAGGTGTGCTACCAAACTGAGCTGTTGGTCATTCTGGACAAACATCAGTTGAATTAATTTTATTTTATCTCATTAATTTGCTAACTAAATAAACTTCATATGCATGGCTGCCTCTTTTCTGGTATAAACTGGCTAAAAAACTCACTTATAAACAAACTATATAAGTATTAGTCCAAAATAATCAAAACAAAATCAAATGAATAAAGCTTGCTAGCAACTCTTAGCCTTTGAATAGTGCTGTCAATCATTAATATGCAACTGGTAACAATATATGTAGAGATAATACAAAGAAAAAAAAATAAATAGAATAAAACAGAATGTAGTCACCCATGAGGAATTTAAAACATGGGTGTTTGAGCCAGATGCAATGATCTACACACTATAATCTTTAATAGAAAATCAATAAATGTAAAAAAGGACCCAAGGGATTCTCCCTTTCTACCACAGAAAATGGATTAAAAACAGATGACCTTCAAAGCATATATAAGTGCACAGCCATCAGTTCTAATACACGATGTGTATAATTCTGTCACATAAGATGAATCTGGTTACAACAAAAAATGTTGCCTTTACTTCCAATGGCAGGATAGTGTCGTATATTTTCAGTAGGCTATAATCTTCAAATTTACTAAAACATTTAACTTCCATGATGCAATTTTTCTTATATCTGAAGAGAACTACTATCACAGCAGGCAATATCCGCCTGATACATTTCTGTGCATGGTCTATGTTCCCTTTTTAATTAAAAGAGAGTATGTGCTTCTACGTGTTGCTACAGATGATCTCACAGTTCAAGATCACGTTTAAAGGCACAAAACAAACTTATCTTTTCAAACAAAAGATTGTTTGTTGTATGACAAGAAAACTGAGTTTTGCAGCCGTTAAAGTTAAAATGTAAAAGATTGCTTCTGAAAAAAGAGGACATAACATAGTGAGATGTGTTTGAGGCATGAATATTCATGGGAGGGCAAGAGGTGCTTACGTCAATTTGGGTTCTAGCTCTAATTATAGATTAGCATAGGTAGGTAATTTTAAATTACTTATGCAATTGGCAAATTGTTAAATTAACAGTTTGGTAAAAAATTATCATTAGCGAGTGTTAGTATGTTTATTCTGTCATATTAAGAAGCAATATTTTAATTTTTTTTATTTATAAATGAGTGTATAACAATTTTTTGTTTTTGTATAAAGTGTTCACATACATAAAGATACATGTGGACAGTTGTTTTTTAATACAAAAATAAAAGTTCATTTTGCGCCTTTAGAAATGATCTTTCACATGTGCTCCTGCACCTGCTGTCACTCTAGAATTATCTCATCTGATAACAGACACTGGAGCTATAAAAAGGAAAATGTAGGATATAAAGGAGGTAAATATCCTCCCCAAGTACATGAAGGAAGGACTACATAAAGCACTACACCACAAACCCCAAGAAATCATTTCAAAACAGAAAGTGAAAGTGCACCAGTGCACCAAGGGAAATCAACTATGTGGCCACTAGCACACCCCTGTCTTTTGTGGGAAAGCTATAAATATTAAATAGGCCCAATAGTGCACAATATCCACTATGTCGAAAATCAGCATGAAACAGCAATCATTTGTACTCTGTCTAAAATACCTACAGGTGGCGCCATGTAGACTTGTTTGTAGCCTAGTCATATAAGAAACAACATCATCTAACTTTCTTTTAAATTGTCGCTGTTGGTGTTGATGTAGGTAAAAAGCATAATCTCTATTGTCCTTTAGGGATTTTTGTTGTGGTTTGGTCACGTGCTTATTTTTTACTTTCTATAGTAAGTATAACCGTACCAAGTATTTCTGCTGCTTCAGAAACTTATGCACACTCCACTTTATCTAGAACTGCAGTCTAGTACTCGCCCATAATGGCTGTACAAATGGAAAATTACCTATTTAATGTGTCTAGTGATAAAACAGCAACCTTATCATTCAGACTGCAGTGACAGACTGCTGTGATGATAGAAATGCCGCCACCTGTGGGCACTTAACAGATGCTTAGGCCATTGTTGTGGTCACATCAGTGTGGACAATGGGATCACAACTAAATGGCATAAGGACAGTGAAAAGACTGAAGTGCTCTACCCCAGACAGCAGATCTTACGATAGGTCACCTAGTGAGACAAATTATTAAACTCCTTATGCAGATTGCTGAATTGTTGTCCTTGTGAAAACATTTTTTTTTTACTCTACACATTTCTTCATACTATGAGCCATGACCCATAAAACAGTAGAAAATAGGGTGAAGAAAAATGTATACAAATAACTTTAAAAGTATATTTTTCTTAACAATATTTGACTATTATATGGTATATAATGAGTTAAATACTTGCCATACATCACATACTCATAACTTATTATGTTATTCTTACTTGCCCAGCAATCTGTACATGCTTTATTTCTTGCCATTTATTGAAAATCTAACGTCTTCATTTTGGGGATAGGTATTTTATGTAGATTGATGCAGACCCACAGCTTGGTCACCTAATACCTATTGATATTTCCTGATCTGGCTCTCCTCAACTCATCTACTGAGAGAAAAGAAAATGTCTGTTCCCCATTCACCAGTCTGGTACTCCTTATAATAGATGCATTATCCACATTCTGCATGTTCCTTAATGAAAAAACACAAAAGAGACCTTTCCAAGTCTGAAGCTTCTCTACTGAAGAGCTAGGTAACAATGCCTCCTAATGAGCTCCCCTCAACTTAAAAAATGAGGAGGTTCAGAAGCAAAAAAAAAAAAAAGAAAAACTTTTCTACTTTAAATTGTAACAAACCACTTGCTACAAAGAAAGAAATAAATATCACCATAAGTAGTTTGCTACTATTTCCATACCACTTCAGCACTTTACTCTTATAGCAATTATACTATCAATATTCATTTCTGTTGGAAATGTAATAAAGCTCCAACACAATTGCTGATCATGCCCCCACAATGCATTGCAAAAGGGCCAACTGGCAACTCCGCCCCACCCTAGCTACACTTCAGGACACAGGATCTCACTACAAAGTGTTAGCTCTTGTAACATGTCTCTTTTGACACAGTTATACTTCAATAATTATGCTTTCTGAAACTGACAAATATATAGATTTTGGTAGCTATTATGGTCTGCATGGCCCACCAAATATTTGTATGTCCCTGATGTCTGAATAAACTACAGATCTTACCTTACCAAAAGCTTATTTCTGTTTTCTTTTATGCAGGCTTTTAACTCCCATGTGGGGCCTTGAATTTCTTTTAGTCTTTTTAATTGTATCACTCTATGTATGTCTTCGGACCGTGCCACTTATTTCATATATCTCTTTACAGAAGCAGTGTACCCACTTGCACTCTGTGGATTCCCTGCCAGAACTTCAATGTCTTGTCACACCACCTGTCATTCCTTACTTCAAGACTGTAAGTATTAAATTCCTGATATTCTTATATGGTTTCAGGTAAAAATCACACATTGTTTTTGCTATCCTACTCTCTACCATATGCTCCCTGTCTATGACATAGACAAAAATGAAGCCCGAGATTGTAACTCATAATTCAGAAGGTTCCTTAATAATACCAGTGTTGACCGAAGGCTGTATGGTGACCAGGGGAACCAAATCCAGCAAGGCAGTTTATTAGATTGTCATTCATCTTGTCTAAAACACAACTTTAGTTCTTAGCTGCCAATCATACTCTTGTTATCAATTTGTTTCTTTCAGTAACTGAGGAAGAGATGCAAACAAAAAGAAATGCTTAATTCTTTTCTCACAAGAGAGGATTTATAAAGTAACTTGTATTCTGTGCTTCATGATGTCTTAGATAATCATGGCCATAATGTACTGACACTTCTTTTACAACAAAGTATACGTGTCAAGTACGATCTGAATCTTTCTTTATGAGACGGATTAATAGCTGTTCAAAAAGCACAAGACCAGCAAACAGTGGCAATATTAACAGACTTTTTATTTTTTTGTGCAAAAGCACATATAGAGTAAAAATTCAGACCAGTTTCAGCTGTACTGTTACTTAGCCTTCATCAGTGTGGCTAAATGCACAATAACAGGTTTCTCCTGTTTTGGTTTTTATGGTAACTGTGAAGACACCATCACGTTTGTACATAGGTACTAGGCTAGCTGTCCTTGTGAGTCATTTTAAGCCTAGCCAGTTTCTCTTTCAAAGGTTGAGAATCAAACCCTCTACCTTATGACTGAGAGGTAAACACCTTAACCATTATACCAACCCCGAACCTAAGTGAATCCATTAAATAGCTTTTTGTTGGTTTCCTTTGGTTCAGTCAGGTCAAAAGAACATGAGTTATGCTTTTCTGAATATTCAGTTCCAAAAACAATAACTTACAAAAACATAAAAAGAAATAATCTCTTTTAAAAAGGGGCAAGCTCTTTTACACTCGCTATATGAGGGAATTTTACATGCCATAAACTCTTAACTTATAAACAGCAAATCTATGGCCACACTACAGTGCAGAAAAAAAACTGGTCCATAGAAAGTGCACTGCTAGTTCATATAATCCAACACACTGTGTGGTAACGCCAACGTTGATATCCTAAATTCAATATATATACCTGGAATTGCACATACATTAGCAGACCTCTCATCTTTCCTTATTTTGGTTAGGCATTCCTATTTTTAGTCTTAATTTATCCCTGCATGTTATTGTTCTGTTTTTGGAGGTAAGTCCCTATTTTTAGGAATAATTTACCCGTTC
Organism: Protopterus annectens; assembly: GCF_019279795.1. Classification (NCBI taxonomy): domain Eukaryota; kingdom Metazoa; phylum Chordata; order Ceratodontiformes; family Protopteridae; genus Protopterus; species Protopterus annectens. The sequence continues at coordinate 1,200,124,208 of NC_056728.1, forward strand.
ACACAAATTTCTGACTATGCTTCACCATACATAATTTTTGTAGCCATCCAGTATACAGAAAGACACACTACATGACCAATATACCAGAGTATACAATTATTTAAAGAAAGAGGACATACATCTTACATTTCCATTTTTCAAAAGCAAACATAAGTGACCATCTTACATTTTTGTTTTCACTAGCAAAAATAAGTGACTTTTTGTGGTAGAATTTTGCTTTTTTTTTTCAATGTTCTTAATTAAAGTTACAAATTTTACAGTGCCCAATTAAAAATATGCATATATTTTCCATCATTTTGTCACTCTCTGTTTTTCAAAAGTATTTCTAATAGTATACCCCAATCCTGTTAGAAATGGGAAGATTTATGTTATGTGTTATTCAAATTTGATGCTAATTAGATATCAGATTTTTGGCTGGATATATCTGCTTTTCAAGGCCCTAGGGTTTCTACCTTTTCCCAATGTCTGCAGAATGAGATATGTAACTATAGGAAAGCCCCTTAAAGCTGATCCATGCATGACAATCTTACTCAGATGTTTTCTTTTCTTTCTTTTTGATATGCATTCCACAACGCAAAAGTAAATCCAGTAGGGAGTGACTTTTCTTGCAAGCCTTTTTCCAATTTGTTTTTCTCTATACATTACTTCTGCAACTTCCCATGTCTATCTGTAACATGAATTATCCTATTTGTATATTGTCACTGCAGTTTTTCCTTCATATCATCTCCTGGATATTTTCCCCACTACATAAACTTCTGTTATGTTTGTGGTCACAGACTTATTTTCTTATAACCCGTTTGCCTTATATTATATCTCATATACCTTAATGCCTACATTTCTGTTTTCATACTGGTTCTTTCGATTGTTTTACACTCTCATACTCCTACTATATCCCATGGTCTATAATTTTCTAAATTTCCTTTCAAGGCTTTTTTTCTGCCAGAGCTGCATCACTATTAAATGCCCAACTCTTCGGGTTGTAAATGCAGAGTTCTGACACAGATAAATTTTTGGCCTGACCAGCAGTTCACAGTGGCTTCTTTGCTTTCTCCCCAGGTAAGTTTCAGATTCCATGAGCCACATTTTCTACAAAAAAAAAATAAAATAAAATAAATGCCAACACATTTTAAGTGTTGACGGAATCTAAGTCATGATTTTCGACTGCAAGTTGTGATTGTGTTTTATAATAAGGTATGCCTCTCACAATGCTGTGCTACATGCTAAGTTACTGTTACTAAGGTATGCCTATCAGAATAAAGTACTACAAGCAACAGTATTGATTAGTAAGGTATGCCTCTTGTAAGTCTGTACTTCAGGCAGCATTAGTGTTTAATAAGGTATGCCTCTCACAATTCTGTACTATGGGGATGAGTTACTGTCTAGTAAGGTATACCACTCAGAATTCTCTACTAAAGGCTAGGTTATTGCTTAATAAGGGATGCCTCTCTCAATTCTTTAGTACAGACTGAGTTATTGTTTAGTAAAGTATGCCCCTCAGAATTCTGTACTAAAGACTGCATTATTGTCTATTATACAATTCCTTCCTATTAATATTCTAAAACGTGTACGCTGATTGACCAGCCCAACTAGCGTGCCCATTGTATATCCCATAATATACCAACGGAAAAAGGTCCGATCACTCATACTTTTTTCCGTTGGTATAAACTGCCCCAAAATCTTTTTTCTTTTTATAGAATTAAAAAAAAGAGAGAGAAAACGGAGCAATGGAGACTTTCTTTTCTCCGTTGCTTCTATTTCAAAGCCTTGATGTACTGAGTATGCATGGGAACGCAAGTCCCATACGCATGCGCAGTACATCAACAAGCAGAATCTGTATACCACAACCGGCGGAAGAACAGCAATCCGCCGTTATACAAATACATTACTTAAGAAAAGTATTTTTTTTCTTAAATAATGTCATTGTATAATAGCAATAACTGACTCTGTGATTGTGGTATATTGAAGATTTAGCCACAATTGCCTTTATTTAATTACTTGGGGTTCACCCTCGTGATTAAACCACACCAACCGTGGATAAATCTTCAATATACCACACCACGTCATCAGTTATTGCTTAAATAAAGCATGCCTCTCTCAGTTCTGTACTACAGGATGAGTTATTATAGTAATAACCCACGCCTGGGTGTGGGTAATGCTGGATTTACCCACGGTTGGTGTGGTTTGGTCATGAGGGCGAAGCCCGAGTGGCCAAACAAAGCCAACCGTGGGGAAATCCAGCATTACCCATACCCAGAAGTGGGTTATTGCTATTATACAATGACATTATTTAAGAAAAAAAAATAATTACTTTTCTTAAATAATGGCATTGTATATTGCCTCCTTGCTGCCCTTCCGCAGCTGTCTGGGTATTCTGCAGCAGTTCTGATGTACTGCACATGCATATGCCTACGCAGTACATCAGAGCTGTGGGCAAAAGCAATGGAGAAAGCAAGATCTTTGTTGATTTTTACAGACTGTCTTGCTATGTTAAATGGGTTTAACATAGCGAGACAGCTTTAAAAAAGCAACGGAGAATCTTCGTTGCTTTTTTTAAAGCTGCCTCGCTAGGTTAAACCCATTTAACATAGTGAGACAGTTTTGAAAAAAGCAACGGAGAAAGCAAGATCTCCATTGCTTTTTAAAGTGTCTCGCTATGTTAAACTCATCTAACATGGCGAGACAGGTTGTAACAAGCAACGGAGATCTTGCATTCTCCGTTGCTGTAAAAAAGAGTTATACTAATGGAAAAAGTCCGGGCGACCGGACCTTTTTCCATTACTATAACTCTGATTTACAACGTGCATGCTGACCGATCAGCATGCACATTTTGGAATATTAATGGGGGGGTCGTTGTATAATGTTTAATAAGGCATGCCTGTCACAACTCTGTACTACAGGTGGAGTTACTGTTTAGTAAAATGTGCCTCTCAAGATGCTGTACTACAGACTGAGTTGTTGTTTCATAAGGCATGCCACTCACAATGTGGGGCTACAGGTTGGTTTACTGTTTAGGAAGAAATGGCCCTCAGAATTCTGTACTAAAGGCTGCATTATTGTCTAATAAGGGAAGCATCTCTCAATTCTGTACTATAGGATGACTTATTGTTTACTAAAATATGCTTTTCACAATTCTGTACTGCACGCTTACTGTTTAGTAAGGCATACCCCTCACAACTCTGTACTGCAGTCTGAGTTATTGTTTAGTAAGGTATACTCCTCACAATTCTGTACTGCAAGCTGAGTTATTCTTTAGTAAGGTATATCCTTCACAATTCTGTACTGCAGGCTGAATCATTGTTTAGTAAAGTATACCCCTCACAATTCTGTACTGCAGGCTGAGTTATTGTTTAGTAAGGTATGCCTTGCATTATTGTTTAATATGATATGCCTCTCATAAGCCTGTAGTACAGGTTGGGTTATTGTTTAGAAAAGTATGCTCTCATGATTCTATAGCCCAGGCTGAGTCATTATTTAGTATGACATGCTTTTCACATTTCTGTAATACAAGTTGAGGTATTATTTCATAAAGCATGCCACTCATAGTACGGTACAACGGGCTGTTACTATATAGTAAGACTCACCTTTTACAATTCTGGATAGCTGGATGAGTTATTGTTTACTATGGTATGCCTCTCATAGTTCTGAACTGCAGGCTGAGTTATTGTTTAATACTTAATGCCTTTGATAATGCTGTACTATAGGCTGGGTTACTTTTAATTAAGGTATGTCTTTTACAATTCAGTACTACAGACAGAGTACTTGTTTGATAAGGTATCTCTCCCACAATTCTGCACAACAGCCTGAGTTATTGTTTAATAAGGTATGCCTCAAACAATTCTATGCTACAGGTTCAGTTATTGTTTAGTAAGGTATGCCACTCAAAATTCTGTACGACAGTTTGAGTTATTGTTTAATAAACTATGCCTCTCACAATTCTGTGCTATAGGCTGGATTATTGTTTAAAACTATTAGCCTCTAAGCTGGGTTATTGTTTAATAAGGTATACCTCCCAAACGTCTGTACTACAGTCTCAGTTCTTGTTTAGTATAGCATGCCACTCACAATTCTATGTTACAGGTAAGCTATTATAAGTTATGTCCTTTACAATGCTGAACTATGGCTAGGCTATTAGTAAATTATGGCTCTCACAATTTTGTTCTCAGGCTGGCCTTCTGTTGAATAATATGAGATGCTTTCATCCTTGAAAATAGTATGTTCAAAACTCATGTACAGTTACTGCAGTTTGTGCTAAGTAAGATACGTATCTTGCAATTTTGTATTACAGTTTGAACTTCTGTTTATATAAGGCTTGATTCTATCTATCTGTCTATCTATCTGTCTATCTATCTATCTATCTATCTATCTGTCTATCTGTCTGTCTATCTATCTATTTCTAGTGATTATTCTGCTCTTTTTTAAGTATCTGTTGTTTATGAACTGTACCCTATTTTACAGTAGCAAAATGTTTTGTCCTTTCTTTCTTTTTTCCTCATGTTCATTTGTGCTCCCCAACATGCAATGCACATTAAAGCATGTCTGTTTTGTGACCTCTGATGAATTATCATCTGTCTCCTTATTGTGGAAGTTTACTAGTCCTTTTCTGAAGATTTGCCCTGATTTGACTGTTCCAAAGAAGAAAGAAAGTTCATCCCAGGTTATAATATGCATCATCACTACCAATGTCACTCCCACTTTCCCTGAAAAATGCAAAATGACTTATTTACTTCTGGTGATGCCTCTGGCTATGCAAACCAGTACTTCTTTCCTGCCTTGCTTGTAATTCCACCTCCTTGTTTTCATTTAATTTAGTATGCACACAATTCGTTTTTTATTTATTTAATAACACAAAATACTAGCACTTCTATCTTTCTTTCTACTTTATTCTTCTTCTTTCCCTGTTACTCCTTATGGATAGCACTGTTTGTAAGATGTGTAATTAGACATGTTTTAATTGAATTTACAGTGCCGTGTTTTAGACCATTCCTGCAGTCCTACTAGTTATCCGTTCTTTACCTTCATCTGTACCAACCAGCATGCCATGACAGCTAAAGGAGGAAACAGGTGAGAAGGACAGATGAGAGGAAGTTACTAGTATTTGAGAAGTGCAAAAAATCAAGGGTGCTAGATTTATTCCTCAATGCACTAAAATGTCTGTTAAGATACATTGACAGATTACAACAAGGATCTGTTTAACAAAGTTTTGAAAGACTGTGGTCCCCAGGGCCCTCTTGGTCCAAATTAATAAGGCACGCCATCCTAAGTCTAAACCTGTCCCAAACCCTAATGTGCAGTTTAACATAAAAAAACCCTTTCAATGGTGCTGCCACTACATAAGACAGCTCAGACATCCCCCCCCCACACACACACACTGTAAATTTACCTCCTTACCTAATACTTACTCTAACCCCGAACAACTCACAATCACCACACACTAAATGTATCCACTTACCTAACCCTTACCCTAAACCTAAAACGCACACACACTGCACACAGCCTCCCTGCCTCACAACTTACCTTTGTCAACCAACTAGAAGTTATCCAAACCAGAGTTTGCACAAATGGCACTTTGCTCAAAACGTACAGCAGTCCACTTGTATCACACATATAACAGTCGACCAACTGAACTACATTGTTTACTTTTTTAGTTACTTTTTTGTAGACTTTATTTAACACTGAGTTAGTAGAAATTTGATCATTTTAGTTCAGGGAGCTATTGAACTGAAGTCTTAAGTTGTGTGTGTATGTTTTTTTTTTTTTTCTGTTTGCTTACATAGAATGTAGTCATTAGGTTTCACACTTGTGAGTTGAAGGGACACTTTGATATTATGTGAAATCTTTAATCTGGGAGGAAGGGGCAAGTAAACAGACAGACTGTTCTAGAAGATTAAGGAAAAGTATTCTTAATGTTTTTTCTGTACCAGCTCATAAGTGGTTAAAGCTCTGTCTCATGTCTGACATATTACAGTCATCCTAACCATATCTAGCTTGCAAACATGCTACTGACTTGCACTGAGGACATAACAAAATGCTTGTACTGCCTCCATGTGTACTCATCAGTTCAAATATTAAAGCAAATCCATTTGGCCATCTGTAACCTATCAGCTAAATTCTTGACTGGAAAAAAAGGGCATTGCAAAATGTTTAAAGATTCCTCCCACAAATACATACAAATTGAAGTATTAAAGCAAGTCAACAAAACTATTTTCAGTTTGCCATACCATTTGTAATGAGTACAAAGGCATCACAAAATGCAAGTAGTTGATGTCTGTTATAGACTAATCATTTTTTACAAAATACAAACAATAGATAGACCTTTTGGAACTTTGGACTAGTATTAAATAAAAAACAAGACAATCTTTGGTTTAAACAATCATTACAATATCAGAAGGAGAGACAGAGAGAAACAGAAATAGAGAGTAAGTTAGTTTTTTGTACTGTGTAAAATGTGTAGAATTGATACATATCCGTTAAGAAATCAAAACCTACTATGCAGCGCTGACAACTAACCAACTTATACTGTGTTAGGATATGGCTTTAAAGGCAGGCAGAATTATAGTTCTACACTACATACAGGATTGCAAACCTAAATACTACCCACTCCCCATTCCTAGCAACCACAGCAACATGCTTAATAAAAAGTATTATGCAATAGCAGCATGCTCATTATGGCCATTTAATGTTTACAATATCACTACCTAAAACATCCAGACCAGCTAATCTCTTCCCTGCCTTCCTTCCATCCAGTGTTGTTGAGTGATATCTGACACTTATATCAATCCCACCACAGCTACCACTATCAACAGAGTTTACTGGGCAAGTAGCTATTCAAAGCCGATTGCAAGGCATTTCATTCTTATCAAATTTATATCTATGGATGTCAGTTATTAATGCATGAAGTCATTGCACCTACACAGAGAAACCTCCACAGCATTATAGTGTCCTTCGATGCCTGTCTGAGCCTCCAATGAGCTAACCACAAGGTAACTGCAAAACACGGCCTAACATTGTAAAAGCTCAAATGGTTAGCAGATACAGCTCACCTGTTTCCAAATCGCACAACTGATCTCAGTTAAAAAATGTATCCATTATAATCCAATGCAGGTAACATGCAGAAAGCAAAAAAAAAAAAAAAAAATGTACAAAGACCACTGTGCCATGATCAGAACAACCCTTAGGAAACAGCTGCTTATGCCTAGGACTGCTTCATATTATCTGAACAAAGTGGAGAGTTTTTTTATTGACTTTGTACTGAGATACTGCACTTTTAATCTAGGAGAAAAAAAATGTTTGAATGAGTAAACAACTCACAATATTCCTTAAGTGGAATGTGTGTCTCTGTACATGCGTGTGTATGTGTATTGCCAAAAGCGAAAAAAGGGATGCCAAGGGATGGAACTTACCGTATACAAAGAACAAATTGAGCAAGGGAAGTGCTGCTATAATTAAGGAAATGATGTGGGCAGCAATTGTAACAAAATGCTTCAGTGGAAAAAAAGCAATATACTTGAGAGTCACTTTTAATAACACATTAGCAGACTTCTGCCATCTAAATCCCTACCACCCAACTTCAGCTCCATCCACTGCAGTTCTTTATATATGTTGACAATTTTTTAAATCATTTTAATTTTGTGAATCCTAAACTCAAATGAGGCCCATCACAGGTCCAGCCCAAAATGGCTTTAGCTTTTCTTGTAGTTGCATGGCTCTGCTTAGGTAAGTTTATAAATCTCGTATACTTGTTCCATCCACTTGTTCCTTTCTCCTCTCATTCCAAATGTTCCTTAGACTCCTATATTGTTCATTTAAAGCAAACAAGGCAGATAAATAGTTGTTCAACTGCTCTATGTGACTTTGCTTATCCTACCTGCATTAAACTGTAGTAATCAAAAGAATATATGTGCCACTTCAGATAAAAGTTTTAATGTCCTGATAATTAATGACATTTATTATCAGTAATATCTACCTGTATTTCATTCATCTGACCTTTTCATTATGCACATTGAATTTCATCATGCACTCAGTTATGCTAGACACATTATACTTCTTCAATCCCCATAAATCGTTTATGATTTGCTACCTATAATTATGTTCATATGGTTATCTACCACAGATATCTTCATCTATTTTAATACATGGTTTCCCATTTGCTACTCTACCTGAATCCTGTTTACAAGAGCTAATTAGTTTATCTATGAAGACACTACACTGTAAAGTGTGAAAGCTTATTGTGGTTATTGAAATGTTTGTATATTGTGTAGTTGTAACTGTTATGGATTATGGATGTTTCATCCTTCTCCTCTGCTGTAAAAGGGCCCTCACCCTAATAAGCCCACCCAAAAAGCTAATCAATAAATAAATATTCAAGATCTTTATCATAGTATGATAATAGCAATCCAAATCTGTTCATTACATCACATGATAGACCACCTCTGCAGAACCGCCCGGCAGCAAAGCTCAGAGAATTAAGGCTATAAACTGCTAACAAGTTTCATTCCACAGATCAAGGTTTATCTGTCCCTCAGTATATATTTGCTTATTGCACAACTGTAAGTGAATCACTTAACTAAAGAGTGCTCCCAGACTGACTCTGAGAAGAGGCATTTGAAAGCAACAGGTTTATCTTTCTCACAAATCAATAAGAAATTGTGTACTGCAGAAAGGTTACTGATTACCTTTTATTTCTAAGGATGATAACTGGTTGCATTCAGTCTATGTTATCACAATGACTGTTTATATTTTTACTGACATCTTAAACTATGGATTTTACCTTTTGGGGGTGGAATGAATACTGTGTACTCTATAAAACTCCAGTCTTGTTTTATTGAGGCTTAAGATTCAAAGCAATTTTTTGCTCTATATTTTTAATGCTCCTGTGTTTACCTGTTGCCAGTAGCTGGTGTTTGGTTCACGTTGTTCCTAGAATAACATCTTTGGTTATCCTTTTACTTCCTCAAGAAGTGTAGGTCAGGGAAATGAAGAGTGACGCGTAACCTTTTTTGTATATTAGATTTACACTACTTCCTTCCTCAGTCACTGAAACTACTTAACAAATGAAGGCTATTTATTGACTGATTGATTTGCTTAATGGGAAAACTGGGATGAAGGTCCTTTTATGGTAGAATAAAAGAATAAAACATTCATCCCTGTTTCATATTGTATTCTTGCAGTCCTTAATCAAATAACCTACACCAACATTTCTCCTTCCATTCAGTTCTTACAGATACCATCAAAAAATACATCCAAAATTAGAGCTTACTATGACTGCACCTGAAATCTCCTTAGCAAATATAAAATATGCTGAGGCTATTGTATATTAAACTCCAATTCTGATAAATCAATCCATATATGAAAATAAAGTTCCCTTGCTATTGAAAAAACATTCATTTTTCCACTACTCAAGGGTCGAATCAATACATGATCTTTCAAACTATACACTGACTGCCATTTTATCATCATCAATCCCGTTTTTCATATTTTTTTCTACAATTGGTCAGGGTGTCATGTCACTTGTTACAATCTCTCCCTATTTAATGCAACTCTACTATCTTCTTCAACAGTCATGCTTGACTTTCACAGGTCTTCTCTTACACAATCCTTCCACCATTTTGCTGGATGCCCTCATTTAACTTGTCTTCTTCTTTGTCTGTTCCAAATCTTCTTCATCAGATTGTTCTCTGCTTTCCTGCACTTGTGTCAGAACCACCGTAATCTGTTATTTATGTCCTTTTCTGCAATTGGAACTACTTTGCATTCTGCTCTCATGTCCTCTTTCATTCATCTGTGCATCCTACCACCTTTCTCAGGCCCTTCATTTTCATCACCTCTAGCTTCCTCAACTGCTCTGCCTTTATTGCCCAGATTTCTGTATGATACAGTTATGGATTTCAGATTTCTTATGGGACAGGTAGGGACAAAAAAAAAGGACCTTCACACTAAGTGAAGACAAAGGAAAAAAAAAAACCCACAAGTAGCTCTGTGTTTGGTGATTTTTGATTGGCCCGTATGCCGGTATACAAGCCAATCAAAAAAATCGCACAGTGGACCCTAATTTTGTTCAATGAGGAACATCAGGCAGTTCAAGATTAAAGAAAAGTAGCTCTGTTTTGTGATGTTTTGATTGGCTCGTATACCGGCATACGGGCCAATCAAAAAAAAAAATAAATAAATAACAAAGCAGAGGCTGTTTTGCTGGGATTTTAACCAGCAGTGAGGGACTCGGGATTGGGCTGATGATCCTGGGACAGTCCTGCTCAAATAGGGATGTCTGACATCCCTCGATATAGTAGTACTGATCACACCACTGTTTTGTACACTTTATTTTTAAGCATCCATTCTTCTGTCATACACTACCCCTGATTCTCTGTGTCAGTTTGCTGCAGCCCCTCTGATCCTAGTTTTGACCTCCTCATTCAGCCTTCCCTTCTTCTCAACCACCCCTCTCAGATACTTGAAGCTGTTTACCTGCTCCATTATTTTCCCTTCTATCTCAATTCTCAGCTTCTTCTGATTACACCCAGTTCCTGCCATTACAACTGCCTTATCTCTACTCAGTTTCATCTAATGTGCCTTCAGTTTTTAATTTCATTCCCCTACCCTTCGCTGAAGATGTTACTCCCTGTAATGCCACATAGTTTGCATACAGCAACATTGTTGATCTGTCCCCTCTGACCTGTTTGCTAATGTAGTCGATCACCAGTATGAACAGCAGTGGGGTCAGAGCTGAACCCTGATGCACACGCACTCTAACTTGGAACCCTCCTGTAAGTCCAAACACTGTTCATACTTGAGTCATTGGGTCCTTGCACATAGCTTACACTAGTTCTATTAATGTTTCTGAGACTTCAAACCACTGTAGGACTGTCCAAATCAGCTTTCTTTGGACCTTGCCATATGTCTTCTCCAAGTCTAGGAATGCCCTGTTAGACAATGTCCTCATTTCTAGCTTGCTCTCAAGCATCTGTCTCACTGCAAACATTGGGTCAGTTGTGCTGCATGGTGATCTGAATCAAAAGCACTCATTCCCCATCTTACTTTCTACTGCTCTGTGTACTCATTTATCAGTCACCCTCTCGATTTATCAATCACCCCCTCGAACTTTCATGAAGTGTGAGAGGAGTTTGATATGTGAATGTCTCCTTTGTTCTTGAACATTAGCACTAGTATACTTATTCTCCAGTAATCTGGGATACTACTTTCTCTCCACACTGCTATGAGTACTCTCAGGAGCCATTTCTAACATAGCTCACCCAACATCTTGATCTGCTGTAACGTCATCTGAGCCTGCTCCTTCCCCTAACTTCATTGTCCTTAGTGCTGTTCTTACTTCTTCTCTCACCCCCCCCCCCCGGCTGTTTCTTGGGTAGTACAGCTTCTCTGGGGGTTTCTTCATTCAGAAGCTGTTGGAAGTACTACTTCCATCTGTCTTTGATGTCCTGTGGACTAATGAGCAGGTTGTTGCTGGCATCCCTTAAGAAAGGAGTCTGACTATCTTCTTTATCTTTCTATCTTTGCCTTGCAACTTGATAGAGTTTCTTTGTGCCATCCACTGCGTCACTTTCCAGAAATTGGTAGAGTCTCTCTGATGCCTTGTTCTTTGTTATTGCAACTCCTCTTTAAGCCCCTTTGTTAGACAACCAGTAGCCCTTCCCAGCCTTCTCAGTCTTTTCTGTCTCCCACTTTTTCATGCACACCTTCTTTCTTTTGATGACTTCCTGGACTTATGCATTCCACCACTAGCTTTCCTTATGTACCTTATTCCAATGCCAGCTAGACTGCATATCTGTTCTGTAGCCCTTACACATGCTGTTTTTAGGCACTGCTTCTTCATCTCCACCTATGTCCTCTTCTTCTTGAGGTGCTAGAGCCCTAAGTAATTCCCTGAACTGTTGTGCTTTCTCTCCAGTCAACTTCCAGGTTTTCAGCCTGGTGTCTGTTGACATAATAGTCTTCTCTGACCACTGCTGGCAGCTGATTGTGGCAACCAGTGGTTTATGCTGTGGGCTGACTGTTTCACTGGGGATGACTTTGTAATCACTGATTTTACCCCAATGCCCTTTCCTTCCTAGAAGGAAGTCTACCTGAGTTGCATGTTGACCACTTTTGTACATGATCTTGTGATTGCTTCTCTTTCTGAAGCATATTTTAGCTACCTTATTTATTCCTGTTGCTTCACCCAAGTGATCCCAGGCAGTTCTCATATCTTGTTCTATCTGTCCCGATATACGCATTCCGGTCGCCCATCATCAACACCAATTCCTGTTGTCCTGCTTTATCTAGTAGGTCCTGCAACTGCTGTCAGAATGCAGTGTCTTTCTCACTATCACAATCCTGCTGTGGGGCATAGACTGAGATTATGAATACTGCTCTGTGATTACAATGGAGTCTGATGGCTATGACTCTGTCGCTAATTCTAATGACATTCCTCAATATCCCATAATTAACCATCTGAAGACAGAGCCATTGTAGAGCACCTATTCCAAACAAAATGCAGGGGGATGCAGAAAGTACAGTTGTGTACACTTACCATAAATGACATGCAGTATCCTACCTTCACCAGAAATGATGCACAATGCAGAGATAAGAGATGATCAGCTTTAAATTGGCTTAAAAACTCTGGTGTCATTCAAAGGGGATCAATGTCTGTCTGCCTGGGATGACATGCTGCAGGTTTTAATTGCGCTCGCTCCGCCAATAATTCACCCACAAGGGACAAGAGGAGGGGGGGGGTATCCATTCATCAAAGACTCAAGACTCAAGAAGACTGGTGGCAACGCGATGCATCGGAGACCATCCAGGTGCAATAAACCATAGCAAAGACTGCCTGCAAATTGTGTTATGTACAGGGCCACCCTCACAAACTCAGGAACTTTCACATGGCCTCTCCTGAAAACACTAGAGGGATAAATGTATCACCAAACACCATCATACTAGGTGACTTCAATACCAATCACCATGCTTCTACCAGCACTCTGCAGGACTACTGCATGGATAATCCCAACAAAACAAAACAAGAGCTCTTTTACCAAAGGCAAGCGTCCTCTGGTGGTGGACCCAGCCATAAACAAACTCTGCAACAAACAAAATTTAAAAGGTAAGACACCTCGATTGTAAAAAAAAAAGATAAGAGCTAAAATCATCCAAAGTAAATTTTGAGAGAAAAATAGCTAAAGACTCAAAAGACAATCATAAGGCCTTCTTTATAAACCTGGAGGGATAGACTCCCCAGATATGCTCAGAACTAGTTCATGATGATGTGTGATTTATGAGACATTGCCAACATACCAATGACAGGGTCAGTGGTTCAACTTCAAACTCCCCAAAATTAAACCCACTAGGGACAGCTTGTTGTTCATAGTCTTACCCTCTGGATCACATTACAGGGAGTGGCGCCTGCAACTGTGGTCCCACTTCACAAAGGAAGGGTCTCAGAAGCGGATAACTGGTGCCAGAGAGCCATGGCCTAGTTAAAATGCCAAAAATGCATAGTCATACTAGCTACCAAATAGGTGGCAATCCACTGAGTACAGAAGAAGTTATCAGGGACCTGGGGACCCAGGTTGATAGTAGTCTGTCATTTCGACACCCATAGCTAAAAGTAGTTAGGAAGACCTTCTACATTGCCCACCTTATCATGAAGGGATTCTCATCTAGATCAAGGGAGGTCATAGTCTCCCTATACTCATCACTCATCAGACCAATGATTGAGTACAATGCATTCGGAATGTGTATCCTGACCGACACTTGCAGCAGCTGGAGTTCCTCACCAAAGGATAAAGGGTCTCAAACATCTGTCCTATGCTGCCCGACTGAAAGAACTCCAGCTCTATTCAGTCAGAGGTGACCTTTGCCTAACATACAAGGCCATGTCAAACCCAGATTTGATGAATATGCTTCACCTCAAAAATCTAGATCCGTCAGAGCCACAAATAGATTCATCACCCAAAGACTCCTATGTTGTGGAAAAAAATCCTATATATGAGGCAGAGCACCCTCGCTGGCCTTGTTCAAGAGAAATCTTGACCAATGGATGGGAGATCGCAGATATACCCCAGGGATTACCTCAGTGTCACTGCTCAACAGAGGCACAGCAAAATAATGGGTATAGTTCCCCATACTAAGGGTGGCGTAAGCCACAAAACTATGGGCTAGGCTTGTAAATGCCCTCGGGCAGATAGCCTAGTATGAACCTATGAACCTATGAACCTATGTAGATGTTCAAGTGTATTCATTGTTGCAGTCATCACCTGTGGGTTCGGTTGGCCCAAATACCAGAGTCAATGTTTTTCTGCATTGGCTGCTGTTGCTTGCTGTCTGACGTCAGGTTGTCAGTGCCATAAAGGAAGGCAGCCGATGCCATTACATCAGTTTTTCTAACTAGTCAGAAGCCCCAGTAAATATGGTAAAGTGGTCCTGGTGGCCAAAAGTCACCATTAGCAACTTATGTCTCCCTAAAGAAAGAAGATATAAGGGGGAAGGAGGGTGGCAAACCAGGACTGCAACAGTGAATACACTCAAACATCTACATTTATGGTAAGTATACACAACTGTACTATGTTCTTCATGTTATACTGTTGCAGTCATCACCTGTGGGAGGATTCCCAAAGCTGAGGAGAGGGGTGGTAGGATTAGTAAGAGACCTAGGAAAGGGTCAGCATGCCCTGCAGAACTGCAGAGGCAAACCCTGCCCTAGCCTTAGAAAACAGAGGTATGTGGTAATGCTTGGTAAAGGTATGGTCAGAAGTCCAGGTGTCAGCTTCCAGGATGTCCCTGGTGGGAACTCCTCTGGCGTAAGATTTTCTGGTGCTGGGCCTTCTGGCCTCTGTGATAATGTCTAGGACCTGTTTGCTTAACAGAGGCCCCTTGTTTGCCTTGATAGTATTAGCCATGCTGATAGTTTGAGAGTCTGTAAGTCTGGGTGCAGCATTTCCCCTCACCTGAGTTAAGAAGTTTGAGAACAGAGGAAGCTGCCTGGGAGGCTGTAAGGTCAGGCTGTGCAGTAAGGGGTACCAATGTTGTCTGGGTCAATCTGGAGCAATGAGGATGACCTTTGGTCTCTCCTCCCTTATTTTGGTCAGTACCTTGGGAATAAGAGGCAGAGGAGGGAATGCGTACACAAAGAGGGTGTTCCAGGGGAAGGTCAAGGCATTCACCTTCCACACTAGGCAGTGGTACTCCCTGGTACAGATTTTTTTCAGCTGATGGTTGACATGTGAAGCAAAAAGATCCACTTCTGGGGTCCCCCATCCCTATGTGATTTGTAAAATTTTTTTTCTGTGGAGCTGCCATTCGTGGGGGTGCAGTAAGTTTCTGCTTAATTAGTCTGCCAGGGTGTTGTTGATCTGTGGAAGGTATTGGGCTATCAGGTGGAGTCCCATGGAAGAGGCTGCCAGCCAGAGGTTCATGGCTAGCCTGCACAGAGGGTAAGATTGGGATCCTCCCTGTTTGTTGATGTCCCACATTACTGTGGTGTTGTCTGTTTTGATAAGGAGAACCCCTAGCTTGAGATGGAGTTTGAAGGATGTCAGAGCCTTTTGTACTGCCATCACTTCCTTCTGGTTGATGTATAAGGGAAGGTGCTGGGCATCCCAAAGACCATGGGTACACCTGCCTTCTAGGTGAGCACCCCAAGCTATGTCTAAGGCGTCGGTGGTAATGGTCTGCCTGGTTGGGTGAAGGAAAGACCCTTGTTCTGGGCACAGGCCTCTGCCCACCAGAGAAACTCGGCCCTTAATCAAGGGATCAGAGGTAGAGAGGTCTCTAGAGGTTGTGAGTGCTGACACCAAAGGTTCTTTAGGTACCACTGAAGTTTTCTCATGTGAAGCCTGGCCAAAGGAATTAGAGGGATGTAAGATGCCATGTACCCCAAGGCTTGCAGGAACTTCCTCGCAGTGAGGTGACTCCTGGAAGCCAGCTGTGTAAAGCAGAGAGGCAGGAAGCTCTGCTTTTTTTGGGGATAGGAAGGCCATTTCAGATGCTGTGTCCAGCAGTGCTCCCAAGAAAATTATCTTCCTGGAGGGTGTTTGCCTTGATTTCTTCTCATTGATGTACTCTAAGGAGGATAAGAGGTTTTTGACAAAGAGGAGGTCCTTGAGGAGATTTTCTTTGCAATCTGCCTGAATGAGGCAGTCGTCCAGATAAAGGTAAATGTGCATATTTTTCTGTCTGCAAAAGGAGATAGCTGGGGCTAAGCATTAGGTGAATACCCTGGGAGAAGTAGATAAGCCAAAGGGTAGCACAGAGAACTGAAAGTGTAGTGAGCCTGCTCTGAAGTGAAGATATTTTCTGCAGGATTCCCTTATGGGGATGCGGAGGTAGGTATCTTAGATCTAAGGTAACTAACCATGCATTTTTTGTCAGCATAGGCAACAGCTGCTGCAAAGTTAGCATTTTGAATTTGGGGTCCACCAGGAAAGTGTTCAGAATGGATAAATCCAGGATGGGGCACCAAGTGCTCTCTTTCCTGGGAACAAAGAATAGTCTGGAATAAAAGCCTTTGCCTGTTTAATCTGAGGGGACTGGTTATACTGCCCCTTGGGAAATGAGAGTTTGGACTTGTTTCAGTGCCTCTGCCCTCTGACTTGGAGGTAAGTCTGGGTACCCTCTTGGAATTGGGAGTTCATTGAATGAGAATTTATATCCTTGAAAAATGATCTTTAAGACCCATTGGTCCTTTGTTACAGAAAGCCGATTGTCTTTGCAGAGGGAGAGCCTTCCTCCTAGATTCTGGTGAAGGAAAACAGAGAAGAGGGGGGAGAGGGAGTCATTGAGAGTTTTTGCCATAGAGGGATGGCTTAGAACTCCCTGCTTTGGAGTGGAAGAGGTCCGCTGCTTGGTTCTCTGCTGTCCCTGGGATAGGAGTCTGGGTGGTCTGTCCCTGTGTGGCTTACCTTGTCCCTGTCTGCTAGGTGCAGGAAAGGACCAGTGTTTTGAGGGAAAATGCCTCTTGAACCTAGGAGGTTGTACCTAAAGGAAATCTTTTTCTGTCTGCATAGATTTTGCTTTGTCTTCCATCTTTTTAAGCACCTCTTCTGCTTTTGCTCCAAATAAGCTGTCTTTATCCAAGGGAAAGATCTTTTGGAGGGGAGGCAGAAGGAATCAATTGCTCTGCATCTGAATCCTCATAAACAGTCAGAGGTTGTTGTTCCTCTTCAATAATCAGACTCCTCAGAATCCTGCTCTGTCAGTGTTTCAGAGGAAAGGTCTCTTTTCCTTTTAGAAGATGTGGCCTGACTACCCCTGATAAGGGTGATAAGATCCTCTGCCATTTTAAGCATTTGAGCTTGAGGTGAGTGGAGCAGGAGTAAAATGGTGGCTAGAGGTCATTTTCTTAGGAGTGGCCTTGCCTCTGGGCCTAAGAGTATCCATCAGTCTGAGAGAAATGGTAGTCAGAGGAGAAGATATTTTTTTTGTCTAGAAACAGTAGTGCAAAAGACCTCCTCTGAAGCGGTTGCCTGCGTCACGGCTCTGGACCCAACCAAGGCAGAGACAACCAAAGGCTTGGAAGAAGAAGAAGATTTTTGCGGCATACCGGACTCCAAAAGGGTCTCAGTAGAGGCCTGCGAAAGTACCAAACCAGGCATCAGGGGCTGTGAAGGCGCCTCACTGAATTCCAGAGAACTGATGACCTGCTTAGCGGTAGAGTCATCGGAAGGCTTGGCCTTGTGTGGCCTGTCACTATATTTAGCCTTACGTTTTTTTCTGAATGTCTACAGATTGTTGGCTGATGGATGCCATTTCAGAATGCAAAGATGGAAGACAAAAATACCTGGCTACAATAACAGCTCTATGACAAATGGTTCTTGCATTAAAGAGGGCACAGAACCAGCAACATGGGACGTCGTGGTCTAGGCGTAAACAAGTGATGCAGTATGAATGTAAGTCTTGGTGTGGTATTTGCACTCCACAGGCGAGACAATTGTTAACTTTTTCGGACATCGGTTAGTGCAAGAAAAAAGGATCTCCAATGGAGTACTTAGCTTTAGACATTTTCAGCTGTAATTCAAACTCTGGTAGCGACCAATCGGCACACTTGCAAACTGCTTCTACTATGGGCTCCACAGCAAGAAAGACTGATGTAATAGCGTCGGCTGCCTTCCTTTATAGCACTGACAACCTGATGTCAGAGAGCAAGTGACAGCAGCCGACACAGAAAAACATTGACTCTGGTATTCGGGCCGGCCGAGGCTACCACATAAGGGATAATCCACAGGTGATGACTGCAACAGTGAAACACGAAGACCATCTGCCATGTTTCACACCTTAAATTACCATTGGAACCATAGTAATGCAATATCTATATTTTATTAGTTTGCCATCCATTGCAAAAGTGAGATGCCTACTGATACCCTCCACTGTACAGAGGATGGGGGGGGGGGGGTCTATATCATATTGTCAAAGTCTGACAACTTTGAAGCTCTTAAGATCAAATCTGAAAGTTCGAAGTCTGACAACATCGAATGTCAAAAAAAAAAAAAACATTTAAATCTCAAAACAAAAAAAAAACACTCTATGCAGGGGGCAAGCCCCCCTGCACCCCCCATACCCCCCACTACTTAAATATACCAACTCTGAGATCGCACTCCAGTGCGGTAAAGGGAAATCTTCCCTTCCCACACTCTATGGCGATCGCCGTTATATGTTTCGAAGTTGTGCAACTTCGAACTTTCAAGTTCAACCTTAGAGCTTCGAAGTTGTCAGACTTCGACATTATGATATAGACCCGAGGATGGGATGCAAGAAAACTGTTTGGGGTGACAATTCTCTGCCATTTTTGTTGAGGTCTCTCAAGGTGAGACATTATGGCTGGAGAATATGAGGGTAGTTCTCCTTTTAGAGCACAGAGGAAACCCAGAGTTTTTGGACACTCTCTATAATCAGTACAGCCAAAGACTCTTGCAGGGGGGCTCTACCAGTTCACAGAATAAAGGTGATGCCTGGAACACTTTGGCCAAGGTTGTCACCTGTACAACTGGCATCTTACGCATGAAGGAACAATGACATCACCACTACTGTGACCGATGACATGAGTTGATGTAAGCCTAATCTCCTTGGTCAATGGGAAGATGAAGTTAGGGTGCAACCCCCACCTCAATACATATACACAGTATGTATGTATATATATATATAGAGAGAGAGAGAGAGAGAGAGAGAGAGAAATACAGTTTTGTATGAACCTGCTTTATACCCCACCTCTTAAGTACAATATTAACATTTTCTACAAAGGTCCTTCCCTCATCTCCATTTCTTTAATATCTTAGCACTAATTACACCATCTTTTATATGTCTGACAAACCCACTATTACATCTCTTCAAATACTTAATGTTCACTATATGTTAATGCATGAGTACCATTTATACTGTAATAGTTTTCTCTTCTTTCATATGAATGCAATCTAATTAGCAAATGTATGTGTAATTGTTATTGCGTATTTTTTAATATCTGTTCATATATTTTACTGAATGTCTGTTTAGAAATGTTTGCAATATGTTGGAACCTTTCTACCCGAGTCTCTGCTGAGATGTTTTTTTACTGGGAGGGTGGCCTAATGGTTAAGGTGTTTGCCTTACAAACACAAGGTAAAGGGTTTGAATCTCACAGGGGATAATTGGCTAGGCTTAAAATGGCTCGCAAGGGCAGTTAGCCTAGTACTAACCTATGAACCAAAACCCAGTCAGGCAAACATGGTAATCAAAAGCATTATAAAATAAATAGAAGAAAATATTGCCCTTCATATAGCTTCTTTGCACTGTCTTCTGAATAGTGTACTAATGCAGCAAAAGTCCATCTGTACCTCCCAAAATAGGGGAGCTAATAATTGTTCTCTCACTTTTCCATTCTAACATCTGGAGTTTTCAAAAGAACCTGGCTCATCTTAAAAGTTGCTGATACCTTGTATATGCAGAAGTGCGCTGACCAACATTCTTTTGGTTACTGCTGATCCAGCTTTTAACACTTTCTAATTAATCCATTCTCTTATTTATTTATCCATCCATTGATTCAAAAGAAATGCATTACTGAAACAATGATGTTTCATTGCTGAGCTCAGTGCAGTCCTCAGAGAACATGAAGTAAATGAATGACTAGCAGTCTGCATGTTTAAGCAAGACGCACTAATTGCATTCAGCAAATGTTTCTTTCATTTTACACAAAACAGTGTAACTGAACTGCAATCACCCTCTCACAGCTACAAATTAGACTTAAAACCCTCCAGTGCTTTACATCGGCCACACAATGACCTCCTTTCTCCTTCTTTTTTAAAGGAGTCTTAGATTAGTGTCTTAACTTTATTAAATGCAGTTTACCATAAACTGCAGTTTCTGACTCCTTTGCTGCAGCATAAAATCACAATAAAACTATTATACCTGCTGTTATACACACAGTGTAGTCATTTCTCAAACTACAAGTGTTTCATGGTAAGAGTAAGGTGCTTACTTTTGAAATTTGGCTAACCAGTATTTTACTAATGCATATGTTTAATTTTTCAAAAGAGGATACCAGTAAGACAATTACAATTCTAATATTTTACAAACCAGTATAAATAACAGAGCTGCATTAGAAAACTGGAGTAAAATGCTAGCTACAAAAATAATTGGGCCTTATGATATGCGTATCCTGTCAATAATAATGAAGATGATGGTGATGATGATGATGATCGTAATGATAAAGATAATAATAATAACAATAATTATAATAATAATAAAAGTTTGCAATCATAACCAGATTATTATATGCTTGAGAAATGGGTAAAAAGAAACTGATCTTGAAAGCAAAGCAGCAGAAGTGCGCATCTTAAAATTTGTAACAGTCTTTAAAGCTGTTGGCTGACTAGGCACGCACACTCTCTCTTGTGCAGCAAGTTGAAGTGTGCGACAATTTTTAGAGCATTAAGTTGCTTTTTAATGCCCTCATGTGACTGCTCTCTGTACGGCAGCAACAGAGTTGCTCAGTTCCAAAACTGTGAGATTGTACACAAGCATCTCTCTACAGCAAACTTGCTACACTAAGTGCTTAAATACGAACTTCATTACATAAGGGAATTTGTTTTATTGTTTCTGGAACATAATCACATAGCTACATGCATTACAATAATAATGACAAGAAAGTCGAACACCTGACTTAAGCATAATTGCCCGTTACTTTTGATCACAAGGCGATGGTAATCACAGGGTTACAGATTAGAAGACTTTTTCCATTGGCTTGTATTCAGTGAACTTACAGTAAGCATCTTCATGCCAAGCTCTGTTCCCTAAGATGAAAAAGTTGAGGTCTGATGTCAGAAGTCTAAGGTGAGCAAGCTAAGTACTTTTAGCAGAGCATTATTGCCCAAGATAATTAAATTAAGGTCATAACTTCACACCCTAAAGTGATACATGGAACACTGATGTCTGAACTTTACTCCCTAAGATGAATAATTTGAAATCTGAAATCAGAACTTTGTTACCTGGGACTAATATGTCGAGTTCTGATAAACGAAGTTTTACCGTTCAAGTCTTTGCGCTTACCAGCTGTCACAAAAGTAAAGATGAGTTATGGTAGGGTATGACTTGTCCTTTTTTGATGGAAGTGGGTTAATGTGCAGTAGTACTGAACTGGAAATCAGTACACTGTTTTACACACACACCAGGTCACATTCAGTGCACCTGTTGAAATCTCAGAAAAAACATCTACAAATAATAGCTGGGTAGCTGAGTACAGGGTTAAGCTCCCTTAAAGACTTTAGTCAGACAGATGAACAGATAGCTGCATAGTTGCACTTTCAGACACTTAGTCTTTGATCAGAATTACATGTTTTTATCTGAATAATTATGGATTGAGGAATTTATCATAAACCAAATAAAATAGTATTAAATACTGGCTAACATTTATCTGTTTATTTTAAAATTATTGATTGTTTCTGTAAGGGGATTTACAAAGAGAATATTGTGTTTTGTAGTGGCCGAAGTACAGATAGAAGATAGCACTTGTTGCAATAATGCTTTCATTTCACTGTTGACTCTTGTCATTTAAAAGAAAGTGTTCAAATGGCGTCTTTCTATGACATACCTAATAATTAGATAAACAGATTGTGAGAGAGGGTATGGGGTTTCATGTTTATTGTAAATTGTATAACCTTTTTGTCTTATGGTTTGGTATGATAAAACAATAGGTAATAAATCTGTAAGCCGATATCTGTCAACACAGATTCTGGTAAGTTAGTTTATTTTGTGGTGTATTCATTTGTTAAATGAGATACAACACTAATCCTGGTGCACCATTTGCAGGTTCATCCTGCGAAGGACAATAGCATAACAAAGATAACATTGTTAAATCAGAGAACCAGATTTACAAAGCTCAATAACTTTAAGGTATAATGAAACATTAATAAACGGGTTATCATATTTAAGGCAGATCTAGCCTCAACAAATACATTAGAAAATTTAAAACATCTTGTCTAGCAGATCAGTAGTTGGCTGTTGTTGGATGTCACTCAAGTTTAATTCAGTTTAATGCAAGTATAATGCAATACTTACAATATATACATTTGATACTGATGGACAGGAGGGAGAGGGCAAAACAGTAAAAGAATATGAAAGAAGGGAATTAATAAGTATATAGAGGATGGATAACATGAAATTGGCACAGGGATTTATTAATACTTGAGATTAAAAAGTGATTTAGTCTAAAAAGTTAGTGAAGTCAACAATTAGATAGGTGATAAGCCTTTCATCTTTTCAGCTTTTGATTGCCACAAAGCATCTGTTCTATTAGCTATAGTATACAGAGAGGCAAATTCACACCTGAATCCGACAGCCTCTCTCTCTATTAACACATTAGGAAAGGATTCTCTGAAAGTGCAAATACCTCAGCTTGTATGGTTGCTGTGGTAATTCTACATGGACATCATGCTGAAACTGATAGCATCAGGCCATGTATTTTATGAATCGGGAAGAAAGACTTCATATAAGAAAACATTCAGAACTGGTTCATTCTATTCAGATGGTTGATTACTTTTATATGATGCGTCTTCTGTACAGCAACAACTCAGTAACATTAAATGCTGCCATTATTTTTAGTTTTAGCTCCCACCATTTCATAAAGGTATTAACATTATAAAAACATAGCAAAAAAAAACAAGTCTGGTGTATCCATGAAGCCTGGAAACAATAACATTGTATGGTAAGACGAACAAGGAACTTTATTGACTGAATAGTCTCATCAACATACGTCAAGTAATCCAATGTGTACCTAGACTGATCAGCAGCCTTGATTTGCTATCTGTTCATGGAACAAATATGGTTTAACAGAAATGAGTGAAGAAGTGAAAAGTATAAGTTTTTGTGGTAAAGCACATGAAGAAGCACTTACTCAGTCCTAACAGACAGATGCTACATATTGCCCCTACACTGATGATAATCCCTGCTGAAGAAGGAAAAGCAAACATCATACTGCAAACCCAAATAGGATAAAAATACACATATGGACACTTTACTGGCTTCCAAATGAATTATGCTTTCTGAAAGAAGCTGAACAGATATGCTTCCGTTGTATGATGAGTTTCGGTGCAATGTCTTACCCCATCGACTATCTGGTTTCCTCCTTCAGGTTCTGCCGTTTTCAGATTTAGAATCTGCCAAGGTCTCTCCTTTACCTCTACAACCTTTCACATGACAATGATTCTTCTCTTCCTTTTCCTGTGGACATTTTATATATTTCACTCACATTTGAACACAGATCCCCCTCTTCAACCATCTTTATATCATCTTTCACAGTCTCCAAGTTTCCTGTAATTCTCACTACATCACTACTAACATCCCTCATCTGCATTAAAGCCTCTCCTCTTCCCCTGTTGAGTGGTCAACACTTCATATTCATACATAACATAAATTTTCTACTGTCTTAACCTCAGTTCTTTCATTGAGTATTTCAGCATCCCCCCACTCCTGAAACAAACATACAGCACCCATTCGTGCTCCTCACATATTCTTCACCCTTTAAAACCATCAACATACTGGGATTAAATACCAATTCTCCAACAA
This sequence comes from Protopterus annectens, assembly GCF_019279795.1. Taxonomy (NCBI): domain Eukaryota; kingdom Metazoa; phylum Chordata; order Ceratodontiformes; family Protopteridae; genus Protopterus; species Protopterus annectens. The sequence goes on from NC_056728.1 coordinate 1,200,148,223, forward strand.
CTCAAGATGTTTTATTCACCATAGTCAATGCCACTCCTGTCATTTCCAACATGTTTAAAGTGTTGTGCTTCTCCCTTCCCCTTAGAACTCCACTTTTACCCTCTTTCTCTTTCTCTCCATCTCTGATAAGGATTTAATATTCTCCGTGATGTTCCTTCTGCACCATACACTCTTTTACAACCCTTTTACCCCTGCCCTTCACATCTCTATAGCTCTTCAGCTGACCTTATTTTTCAGCTAAAACTTCATTACTGGCTGTTCCCCTGACATTTGCCTTCCTCCATTCTGCAGTCATTTTGTACTGCAGCACCATCTTTCATCCTCTCCCTCCTTTTTCAATAGCGCAACTTCCCCATCAGTATATTCATCAGCATCAAGTAGTTACTGCACACCCTTATAAATTACTTGCGTTGCTTCCGCACCACACACTTCTCCCGGTTAAGCATAATTGGTCAGTTGGCCAAGTCATTCCCCATCAATATGGCAAGATTAAACCAGTGTGTGTGTGTGTGTGTGTGTGTGTGTGTGTGTGTGTGTGTGTGTGTGTGTGTGTGTGTAGGGGGGCATCACTAAGGTATTTTCCATATGCATTTTTTAAGCCATATGCCTCTTGTGCCTGCCCATTGATGGCCTCTGTGTTGATTATGCTCCACCACCCTCATTTCCACAAAGTGCCTGTCATTAGCAGGACACCCAGCCTACCTACAGGAATCCCAAAAAATTACTTCTTTGTCCACCACCTGGAAAATCCAACCATGTGCCTGTGTCTCCAGACTTGCATACTCCACCCACACAGGATGGTCAAGCTCATCCTTCCCTGCTTGTGCCATCAAGCACATGAGATGCTAATTGAACTTAGATTTTCTGGGCTGTATTCCTGTTTCTGTGCCTCTGCACCTCTGGTACAGGATTTTAGTCAGAGATTAAGCATGTCTTTGAAAAAAATAAATAAAAAATGTTTATTTGTCTATGCTGGTCACAGTGAGTAATAAAGCCCATAAACTCAGTTCTAAGAAATGCATAATTGTACATTAGGTGAAGTGAACCATCCCAGCTCATTACCATTTTAATATACCCCTCAGAATTGAACCAGTGGTTAGGGATCTGGGTACGCACCTAGATAGCAGCCTTAGCTTTGACCACCATGTAGCCACAGTAGTGAGGAATTTCTTTTATGTTGCGTAACTTATAAGTAAGAGCATGGCATCTAGGTCCAATGAGGTCATTATCCCTCTGGTCTATGCTCTTACCACACCAATCACAGAGTAGAATGCTCCCTTTGGTGTGTACCTGACTAGGCATATGCAGCAACAAGAATGGCAGTGGCATGCGTTAGAAACACTAGAACACTCACTTGTAGCTAAAATGACCTTCTTCTTCTTCTTCCCAACTAACCATCCTACCATCCTAATAAGGAACTAATGCTTCACATCTAGTTCATCTATAAATAATGCTCTTAGCACCAAGATCAATAGAGCATGTGAACTGGAGACCCATGCTTATTCCTCAGCAGCTGACTACAGAATGATGTGTGGACTTTGTCTCTATTCTAAAACTATAGGCATGTTCTATGTAATGGATTAGCATTAGCAAATGACAGTAACTAATATTTTCTGCATTCTGTGTGACCTCCTGGGCTATTGAACATTTAGAATCCCCCAGACAGTACTCATCTTATTTGTCCCCCTAATACTGGGTATCACTAGCCCAGTGCAACCAAACACCCAGAGAAGCTATAATTCAGGCTTTTTTCTTCTTGCTTTCCAAAATGAAGCCTAATATCTCTTATGCTAAAGAGAGCACATCAATTTACGGATTTACCAGAAAGTTATCTGTTGATTTTTTTAACGGAATTTGCCCAATCCAAGAAAAAAAAATCATACACCTTAGGTATGTAGTCTGTCCACTCCCTTTCCAAATGTGGCTCAAATGTAATGTCATAGGGAGCAGCACAGCTATTACAATGAGCTGAGATTTGCTGCGTCACGTTCACAGCCATAGATTTGACTTGAAGCTATATTCATCATTGCTGCACACCTGCCAAGTGTAGAAACTCTCTCCCAGTCTTTTCCTTTACAGTTTTAGGTTCTACATTTTACTTTTACCAAAAACTTCATCAATCCATGCTTTTACTAAACTGCATTACATAAAGTACCACACAGCTGTAATACTAAAAACTATCAGTATTTTTTTCTTTAAAAGTATTTTAGTTTTCCTTATATTAAAAAAAAATCCCACTTCTTGCATTTACTTGAAGTTATAATTTTCCTACTTATATGCGGACATGTTACTGTGGAAGTGATTCCTAGAATGTAATCTGTACAAGTACATAAGTGACCGATGGATCACTTACACAATTTGTATCGTGTTTTACCCACAATGCTTGTGTCTGACAACAGCGAGTTGCAGGGAAATGAATGTAGCAAGCACTGCTACTATTTACTTACATAAGTGAACACTAGCTACAATGAGTGGCACAATTAGGTCTTTTATCAACTTATAAAATGGAACAGTATTCGCGGACTGGACCATTTATATTTAGAAGTAATACAGTATGCATCTACAGCAGCTATACTATCAATTGGCAAAATCGTCAGCTGCCAACACATATGCCCATCTAATCTAGGATAAACCTTCCTCAGTTGTAACTCACATTGCTTACTAATTTCTCACTTGACCTAAGTGGGAATTAATCAGAGTTGCTCACTTTCTTCAAGCACTGCCACAAAGTTACTGTTATAAAGATATCTAAGACATTTTTTCTGCCAAATATTCCCGCAGAGAGATTACTTGACACTGTTTTTCTTAGCTTTCTCTTGGTAAAAAAGATTTCTGTGACAACTTTTGTGGCTCATCTGTGCACCACGATATAGTGTAGTGATATAGAGGACTAATGGGGACCAACTGATTCAAATGCCACAGCCCTGACTGCCAACCATTGATTCACATGCCACAGCCCTGACTGCCAACCACTGATTCACATGTCACAGCCCTAACTGCCAACCACTGATTCACATACCACAGCCCTAACTGTCAACCACTGATTCACATACCATAGCCCTGACTGCCAACCACTGATTTACATGCTACAGCCCTGACTGCTAACCACTGATTCACATGCCATAGCCCTAACTACTAGTCACACATTCACATGCCACAGCCCTGACTGATGGTTACAACCTCCTACTTATCTGTTGGACTAATCAGGTGCCTTTTAAGTGCTACAAGTTTTTATAACCTTTCAAGCATACAGCAAGGAAAAACAAGTATGAATAATGAGGACTCTATATTACTGCATGAAAAGTAACTTGGGTGCAGTATATACAAAAATATTCTTTGAGGTGGTTTCCTTTATTTTCTAATTAATATCTATAACTATAATTAAAAGAGTGCCACCAGCTCATAATTTTTTTTCAGAATAATACATTTTTCTTTTTTTTTTACAGAGATGAAAATCATTTATATTTTCCCTTCAGGACAAAAATATTACATTAAAATGTAATCTGCTTCTAATCTGAATACACAAGCTACAGGATTACAGGAACATTTTACTTGTTTATCTCAACCTTCACAAAAAGATCTTCCTGGTTCATTGAGGGATGAAACCAGCTTCAGCAGTGGTTTTGAAAAGTTTTTTTAATGTTATTAATAATGCATTTGGTGGAGAAGGATCTAATGTTAGTCAAAGGAACAACCAGACTAACAATTTCAATATACAAGAGACATTAAAATGTTTTGATAAAAAAAATTAAGAAAGCACACAGCTTGTTTTATGAGAATTTGTACTTTGAACAATGTCTCCACCTTAAAATTATGCCTAAGGGTTTAAGAATATATTAATACCCCAACGGTGTCACTGCATAAGATCCATTCTTTCAGCAGGTAACTACATTTTTCAATGACACTGGTCTGAAGTTGGTACAACTTCTGATGGAATACAAAGAAAACTGTATTAAGATCATTAATACTAAAATTAAAGCACTGGACCTGCTTACTTCTTCTGAGTTAAATATTACATGTGTTCATGCAGAGGTTGCCGCCATTTTTGCTTCAATGCAGAGGGGATGCTGCTACCATCATTGAAAGAAAGAAGAAAAGACTTGTCAGAGACATTCATGCTTACCGAGAAGGAGTGGCTTACCCTGCTACCAAATCAACCTAAAAAGTCAAGACTTGTCAGAGACATTCATGCTTACTGAGAAGGAGTGGCTTATCCTGCTACTAAATCAACCTAAAAAGATACGAAAAAGGCCTGGACGCCACGTAGGTTAAACAATCTTTACAATGTTCACAAAGCACAGAGGATGAGCGCTTTCGTCTAATGACTAGACTTCATCAGATAAAAGCACTGCTACAAATTACAACTTTTATACACCAATTCCAATCAAGTTAATTACACTCAATCAACTTTTAAAGAGACATGTATATAACCCTAATAATACCCTGAATAGATAAGACTTATATTACTAATGAAACTTAATCATATTTCACTTATAAATATTTCTTACACAATAAAATATCTTATAAAATAGCCAGAAATTTATATTTAATGTTATAATCAATTAATCAATTTCATATAAAAAAATGTGTAAATATATGAATGTATGAATGTTTTTATCATAAATTTATGTACAAATGTGTTTGTGTACGTTTGTTTAGTTTAAACGTTTTCTGATTTTTTATACAATACAGGTTTTATACTAATATAGTCATTTAAACCAGGTGGAGTATTTGATTTACACCTAAGCTGCCATAACAGTTCCTTGTGTAGCAAAACATTTTTTATATCACCCCCTCCCTTGGACAAGTCCCTTCGAACTAGATCACTGATGCCAAATTTGAATCTTATAAATGTAAAAGGGCAGGTTACACTATGTTTGTACAAAGCACTAGTTTCTTTGTGAGTCCTGATGTCATATACGTGTTCATAAATATGGTCCTTAAATGCCCCTCTCCGTTTTACCTATGTAGTATGCACTACATGAAGTGCATAAGGCCATGTAGACCAACATTTTAGACTTACAACTACCTTTAATAAATCTCACCACACTTTTCAAGCTGTTGTTTAGTGTAACACTTGCCTCACTATATATATATATGGACAAACACTACACGCTCCACAAGGATTAGTAGCCCTGTACTGAATAAATTCCTTGTTTCCTTTTTCAAAAGTTCTCTTAAAATTATTTCCCACCTTGTATGTAAAAATAGGTTGCTCTCCCACTAACTTATGTATCTCCTTATCAATTTTCATTAAATTCCAGTTGTTTTTAATAATGTTTAAAAATAACTGATAATGTGTTGTATTGAATTATACATGCTGCATTATATTTGTTCCTTTCCAGTTTTACAACTTGAGATATCTGTAACGGTTGACCTAATAAAGCTTTATATTTAGCACCCCATTTTTTTGTAACTTCTTTTAAAATTTCAGTGACCATTTTTAAGGGATATTCTCTTTCAATAAAACATTTACCTAGGAAATTCATTTCCCTTTCTAGATCACAAAAGTCAGAAGTCATCCTGGCTATCCTAACTGCTTGACCTTTGATCAAGCTTTTCTTTTGTGCTAACGGGTGGTGACTACTATAGTGTAAAAAACTATTGCACCAAGTAGGTTTCCTGTAAATGTTTGATTTAAAACCTGTAGGGGTCTTAGAAATAGTAACATCCAAATAGTTGATACTATATTCTTGGTATGAGTGTGTAAAAGAGAAAAAATGTGTACATGAGTTTATATATTCCATAAAAAGATTAAGTTCTTCCTTAGATCCACCCCATAACACAAAAATATCGTCCAGAAATCTCAAGTATAGTTTAATATGATTGTAAAAAACAGAGGGAAAAACAAATTTGTTCTCCCATTCTAATAATACTATGTTAGCGTATGGGGGAGCACAAGTGGCTCCCATTGCAATACCGCTAATCTGTTGGTAAAACTCACTTTGAAAGTGAATGTAATTAGAATCCAATATTATCTCAACTAGTTCTAACACCAAAAGAATATTGTCCCTAGTTAAGGTAGAGTGTTTAAAAATACAATCACTAAAGTATTCAAATCCTTCTTTCCTAGGAATACACGTAAACAAATCCTTCACGTCAATAGTGAGGAAGATACAATCCATACTCCACAAATCTTGGGTCATTTTACTCAAAAATTCCCATGAATCCTGGATTAAATGGGGAGTTTTGTTGATAATCTCCTTACTGTGTTTACCTACGTAAACAGCCAGTGGATGTGTTTTAGAATTCTTTGCAGATACTATTGGTCTAAAAGGGGGTGCTTGTAGCGATTTATGCACCTTGGGTATTCCAAAAATATTCTGAATACTTGGATGCAGTTGTTTTAAGAAATTATATGTCTTAGAATCTATTCTGTTTTCTAATAGGTATTCTTCAAGCAATGAATCTATTCTACTATATGTTATATGTATCTGGTTAATGGAGACAGGGGTGTATGTGACACTATATAATAAAATATTAGTAATAACGTTGTTGTAATCTTCTACGTTATAAATAATAACCCCCCCCTCCCTTGTCTGGTTTCATAATTCATAGGGTAGATTGTGTCTGTAGTTGATGTAACAAACTACTTTCTTCCTTAGTAAGATTAGAATTAACTCTCTGCCATCCGTTTTTAACATAGATTGCATATAATTCCTCAGTAACAACTTTTTCAAACAACAACAGGGTGGGATGTAGTTGAGAGTTGAATGTACTATGTCTCACCAACGTGTCTCCCCCCCTGTAGTTGTTAATGATAGTATCTTTACCTAAATTGAATGTAATATTGAGATTTAGTTTTCTTAAATATAATTTCAAATCCACTAACATGTTAGCTATATCACCATACTGCATTTTTACGAATTTGAATCCCTTAGAAAATAAATTAAAATGTAGTTTAGTCAAGTGGTGACTAGTGTAATTAAAAATTTTGAACCCCTTGTATTCATAAAGTATACCGTGATGGTCATTTAATTGTACTATCTCATCTTCTTCCCCACTTTTTTCCATCCATAGTTTGTGTCTAAGTGTCCTGGATGTCCTGGGTCTGGTGGAAAGGTACTCCTGCTCGCTATCCTTTCTGACCTCCTGGGAAGAAAAAAATGACCCTCTTCCCCTCCAAAGGAATCTAATTCATCCAATGGTCTGTGTCTAGTGTTTTCCTCAACTTCTTGGTAATCATTATCTACAGGCTTGTCAGACACCAAATTAGTTACTCTAGATCCTCCTTTGTCATAGCCTTTATGTACATAACCTTGTATTCTGTTACCTCTTTTAAAAGGACCTACATAGACTTTTCCCATTTCATATTGTTTTTTATCTCTGTAAAATTTCTTTTGTTTTGTGAAATAAATATCTTGTATTTTTTACTCAGTTTTTATCAAAATGTTGTCATATAAACTCTGGTATTCTGAAAATAATAAATCATTCATATCTTTTTTGGTTGATTTGGTATAATTTATTACAGTTTCTTGTTGGAGGGTCATTTTTTTCTTCCCAGGAGGTCAGAAAGGATAGCGAGCAGGAGTACCTTTCCACCAGACCCAGGACATCCAGGACACTTAGACACAAACTATGGATGGAAAAAAGTGGGGAAGAAGATGAGATAGTACAATTAAATGACCATCACGGTATACTTTATGAATACAAGGGGTTCAAAATTTTTAATTACACTAGTCACCACTTGACTAAACTACATTTTAATTTATTTTCTAAGGGATTCAAATTTGTAAAAACGCAGTACGGTGATATAGCTAACATGTTAGTGGATTTGAAATTATATTTAAGAAAACTAAATCTCAATATTACATTCAGTTTGGGTAAAGATACTATCATTAACAACTACAGGGGGGAAGACACGTTGGTGAGACATAGTACATTCAACCCTCCACTGCATCCCACCCTGTTGTTGTTTGAAAAAGTTGTTACTGAGGAATTATATGCAATCTATGTTAAAAACGGGTGGCAGAGAGTTAATTCTAATCTTACTAAGGAAGAAAGTAGTTTGTTACATCAACTACAGACACAACCTACCCTACGAATTATGAAACCAGACAAGGGGGGGGTATTATTTACAACATAGAAGATTACAACAACGTTATTACTAATATTTTATTAGATAGTGTCACATACACCCCTGTCTCCATTAACCAGATACATATAACATATAGTAGAATAGATTCATTGCTTGAAGAATACCTATTAGAAAACAGAATAGATTCTAAGACATATAATTTCTTAAAACAACTGCATCCAAGTATTCCGAATATTTTTGGAATACCCAAGGTGCATAAATCGCTACAAGCACCCCCTTTTAGACCAACAGTATCTGCAAAGAATTCTAAAACACATCCACTGGATGTTTACGTAGGTAAACACAGTAAGGAGATTATCAACAAAACTCCCCATTTAATCAAGGATTCATGGGAATTTTTGAGTAAAATGACCCAAGATTTGTGGAGTATGGATTGTATCTTCCTCACTATTGACGTGAAGAATTTGTTTACGTGTATTCCTAGGAAAGAAGGATTTGAATACTTTAGTGATTGTATTTTTAAACACTCTACCTTAACTAGGGACAATATTCTTTTGGTGTTAGAACTAGTTGAGATAATATTGGATTCTAATTACATTCACTTTCAAGGTGAGTTTTACCAACAGATTAGTGGTATTGCAAAGGGAGCCGCTTGTGCTCCCACATACGCTATCATAGTATTATTAGAATGGGAGAACAAATTTGTTTTTTCCTCTGTTTTTTACAATCATATTAAACTATACTTGAGATTTCTGGACGATATTTTTGTGTTATGGGGTGGATCTAAGAAAGAACTTAATCTTTTTATGGAATATATAAACTCATGTACACATTTTTTCTCTTTTACACACTCATACCATGAATATAGTATCAACTATTTGGATGTTACTATTTCTAAGACCCCTACAGGTTTTAAATCAAACATTTACAGGAAACCTACTTGGTGCAATAGTTTTTTACACTATAGTAGTCACCACCCGTTAGCACAAAAGAAAAGCTTGATCAAAGGTCAAGCAGTTAGGATAGCCAGGATGACTTCTGACTTTTGTGATCTAGAAAGGGAAATGAATTTCCTAGGTAAATGTTTTATTGAAAGAGAATATCCCTTAAAAATGGTCACTGAAATTCTAAAAGAAGTTACAAAAAAATGGGGTACTAAATATAAAGCTTTATTAGGTCAACCGTTACAGATATCTCAAGTTGTAAAACTGGAAAGGAACAAATATAATGCAGCATGTATAATTCAATACAACACATTATCAGTTATTTTTAAACATTATTAAAAACAACTGGAATTTAATGAAAATTGATAAGGAGATACATAAGTTAGTGGGATAGCAACCTATTTTTACATACAAGGTGGGAAATAATTTTAAGAAAACTTTTGAAAAAGGAAACAAGGGATTTATTCAGTACAGGGCTACTAATCCTTGTGGAGCATGTAGTGTTTGTGCATATATATACAGTGAGGCAAGTGTTACACTAAACAACAGCTTGAAAAGTGTGGTGAGATTTATTAAAGGTAGTTGTAAGTCTAAAATGTTGGTCTACATGGCCTTATGCACTTCATGTAGTGCATACTACATAGGTAAAACGGAGAGGGCATTTAAGGACCATATTTATGAACACCTATATGACATCAGGACTCATAAAGAAACTAGTGCTTTGTACAAACATAGTGTAACCTGCTCTTTTACATTTATAAGATTCAAATTTGGCATCAGTGATCTAGTTCGAAGGGACTTGTCCAAGGGAGGGGGTGATATAAAAAATGTTTTGCTACACAAGGAACTGTTATGGCAGCTTAGGTGTAAATCAAACACTCCACCTGATTTAAATGACTATATTAGTATAAAACCTGTATTGTATAAAAAATCAGAAAACGTTTAAACTAAACAAACGAACACAAACACATCTGTACATAAATTTATGATAAAAACATTCATACATTCAGATATTTACACATTTTTTTATATACAATTGATTAATTGATTATAACATTAAATATACATTTCTGGCTATTTTATAAGATATTTTATTGTGTAAGAAATATTTATAAGTGAAATATGATTAAGTTTCATTAGTAATATAAGTCTTATCTATTCAAGGTATTATTAGGGTTATATACATGTCTCTTTAAAAGTTGATTGAGTGTAATTAACTTGATTGGAGTTGGTGTATAAAAGTTGTAATTTGTACTAGTGCTTTTATCTGTTTATCTGATGAAGTCTAGTCATTAGACGAAAGCGCTCATCCTCTGTGCTTTGTGAACATTATAAAGATTTTTTAACCTACGTGGCGTCCAGGACTTTTTCATATCTTTTTTGGTTGATTTGGTATAATTTATTACAGTTTCTTATCCTGGTACTAACAACTTTAAAACTCATACCTCTGTGTCTTGTCCTTCTACTTCATCTAATTTTATTTCCAACTCTTCAGAATTTCTTCCTTTGACTAGGGCTAATGACAGTGACTCTTTTTTTAGCCCCAGAACCAGTGAAGAGGTCAGAGAGAATTGTGAACAGGCAGTTGACCAACCAGATGAAGTCAGAAACCTTCCAGGACCATCAGATCCACTCCAGGAACTGGAGAGAGCATGCCAACAGAGGGAGAGGACAGGCATAGAACTGGAACTGAACAATTGCTATTTCTCTCAAAATATTTCAGCTAATTTTGTTAGAGAGACAATATTTATAATTTCACTACTGAAAGTTTTGATGAAGTACAAATTGGTTTGTTGGATAAAGGTTTGACCTTTGTGCCTTCCAGGAAAGCAAATGTAAGTCAAACTTTGATTGATTTAAAATTATTTTGTAGAAAAAAGGATTTTCTTTTTAGGTTTGACCAACCTAGGACTACAGCTCCTGTTTGTTTTAAAACTACCGGCACATTTACTTCTGTGTTGTCTAATACTGTTTCTACATTTTATGATGCATGTGAAAAAGACATTCAAAATATGAATGAGGTAAAACCTTTGAAGAATTACTGCAATTTAAGTCATCCTGAAAGGTCTGCTCTGTATAAGTGTAGCAACAGGACATATTTGCACCTTATGTATGCAGACAAAGGTGGGGGGCTTGTTATTATTATCAAGACTAGATATTGTTTTATTTATCATGTTTTACATTATTTACTTATGAATGGGTTGATATCTCATGAAGTTTTTCAGTTCCTACATGTAGAACATCCAAATGTCCCTGTTTTATTTGGGATACCCAAGTTGCACAGTAGAATATTTCCTATACCTTTTAGGCCTATTGTTGCTGCAAAAGACTGCTTTACAGAGCATATATCAAATGTTTTTTTTTTTTGTTTTTTTTTTTGAGTTTTTTCCTTAACCCATTAATTCAACATGTAAAGAGCTATATCAAATATTCTTAGCATTTTCTAGAATGCCTAGGTAAGACAGTGTTGGAAACTAAAATAGTAACTATGTTTACCTTAGATATAAATTTTTTATATACTTGTATAGCTGTAGAACTAGGCTTGGATTTTCTGAAGTTATTCTTAACTAAGTTCAGTGAACACAATTCCAGCACCATTAGTATGATATGTCAGTTAATGGAACTAATCCATTCATCCATCCTCACCCCCTTTTCCCATTTTGCACATGGCGCTGGGGTGTCACTTCAGCACTGACAATCATCTCGAGCCAAGATTTTACACCACCGGGTGGCTAGCCCTGCCACAGCAGTTCATTCGTACACTCACTCACATACAGACTCTCACCTATGGCCAATTTAGAGTGTCCAGTCCACCTACTGCATGTCTTTAGAATGTGGGAGGAAACCGGTGCACCTGGAGGAAACCCACATGAAAGTAAGGAGGACATGTAAACTCTGCACAGAAGGCAACCCGTCCCAGAATTGAACAGAAAACCTCTTACTGTTAGGTGACAACACTAAGTGCTGCACCACAGTGGCCACCCACAAACCACCGTGCCATCCAAATAATGGAGTTAATGTTAGAAAATAATTTCATGTTTAATAAGTGTTTTTTCCATCAAAAACAGGGTGTAGTTATGGGAGCTACTGTTGCCTCATCCTTTGCCAATCTGATTATGGGATGGTGGGAGACCCAGTGTTTACAAAGTTTTCCTTTTTTATACACTATGTGAAAATATACAATTATTTGTGGATGACCTACTTTTTATAACTGATGCTGTGGAAGAAGTTGTGGAGGAATTCATAACAGATGTTATTTTAAGTAGTGACTTTCTAACTTTCACCTTATGTAATGCAGGTACATTTTTTGGATGTATCTATTTGTTGGAATAATACAAAACAGAACATTTAGCACTAAGATTTTAAGGAAAGAGTGTTTTTTCTAATAATTATTTGCACAAGACTAGTGCACATCCACCCTTTATGAAAAAGAACATACCAAGAAGGCAAATGATCAGAATGTCTCAACTTACAACTAGTCAGGTAGATTTTTGAAAGGTCTGGGAGACATAGTTAGGTTATTTGCAGATAGCTATGACAGGAATGAACTGCAAAGAACAGCAGAAGAGATTACATCTAATAGAGAAACTGTCATTCCTCCTATATTACATGCAGGGCTGACTAGCAAGAATGTTTCAAATAAGAATGACAGTATTAATTACATAAATAGTTTCTGTTTATTCATGAAAGTTGATAATAATAACATTAGGAAAATATTGCAGAATAACTGGAATATTCTTAAAGGGAATTTTGAACTAAGTCAGAAAATAGGTGAACAGCCAAGCTTGTATGTTAAACAAGTTAGGTCTATTAACCAATTTCTAGGGTAAGATTATACATGTGTTAGTTTTATTCACACTGATAAAAATCTAGGAATGTTTAAATGTGTGTTTTGCACTAGTTGCATTTGCATTTGGGAAGGTCCTTCTATTATGCTACCCCATATAGATAGAAGTATTAACAAAGGAGGACATTTTGATTGTAACAGCACAGACATAATGTATATTGATATATGCTCCTGTTATTCCTTTTATATAGAAATGACAACAAGGAAGTTACGTGCTAGAATAAAGGAACACTTATATGCAATAAAGAAAACAGACACAAATAATGCACTATTTAAGGATTTCTCTGTATCTAAGTCTTTTAAAAATATATATTTTTCTGATCTAGCGTTAGTTCCAAAAGATTTGAGAGAGGTAATTACAAGAATAAAATTCTTAAAAGAGAAACTTTCTGGCAAGTTAACATGCAGGCAGACAAATATTATTGTATTAATGAAAGCATCTGTATAAAGTGATGTCCTTACATTCACCACTGCAGTATTCATAGTTTATGGGGATTCCCTGCTATGGAAGCCCATCATCCAGCCAGTTTACCAAAGCCTACCATTGCTTTAAGGTATGTTGAATGTCATCTAAACACTCCTTGCATTGCGTAGGGCATAAAGGTGACATTAAGGTGTACCATCCTCAGAACTTCTTTCCCACCAGTCCAAATGCTGTTTTAACTGTTGGTCTGTTTGCCTTTGTTGATTTTATGCATTTTTCTCTCTATGTTTGTATTCCGGTGATTACTGCTGTTTGCTGAAGTCGTCACCATTGCAGACACATACCCAATTGTTTTCTTCTTTTTTTTTTTTCTTGAATTTTTTGTGCTGTTTGGGAGGTTAATGTCATCCAGGAAGGGTAAAGGCCAGTGTGGGAGACAGATTCCCCATACAGACTGCCACAATAAGTGCCTTTTTTGCCTAGGTGCTGCTCACGACCATACATCTTGCTCAATTTGCCAGGCTTTTTTCCCAGAAACCTTTTCATAGTAGGCTTTCTTCCCTTTCCTTGTATCTTGAGAGCCAGCGTCTTAAGCTTCTAGCTAAAGATACTATGATTGGAGCTTCATGCCCTGAGGGTCAGCTGTCAGGGAAGAAGGAGGTGAAAAAGGTAAGACCAGAATCTTCCGATATCCAGCCTCTGCCAGGTGCTTCTCCCAAGGTTGTTACAATCCTGAAGGATTGCCTGGCTGTGTTGTCCAACTTCTCTGCCGCATCCGGGTTGGAGGCCGGCAAAGATCTGGTGGACAGCACATCTGATAAGTCTGCAGGTGTCCATTTTGGAGATTCAGGGGGAACCATGTTTGATTGTTTCTGAGGGGTCTAGGAGTTTGGCAGGTTCTTCTTAGGGAAGAAGTTCCTATTACAGTTGTGAAATGCCATCCTGAGTCAGAGTCTTCTCGGTTCTCTAGGATGGACATTCCCTTAAAAAAGAAACAGAAAACTAAACATGTTTCTTCTGCTCCTAGGGATCCACAAAGTGAGTGGCAGACCTTTACTCAGGGGTTATTTAATGCTTTAGTGTCATTAAGGCCTCCTCAAGGGGATTTAGTTTCTGCTCCTCAAAGATCCTCTTCTACACTTAAAAGGCCCATGGAATTGAATTCTTATGAGGAAGAGTTGGATTCTGATGAATAATCTCTTACTTATTCTACACTGACTTCTTCTCCTTTAGACTACGGGTCTGAGGAGGAGGAATCTAATAGTCCAAATACTCCTTCTGAGGAAATTTCCTTTGGGGACACAATCTCTAGGATGATGGATTTTTTTCTTTGGGATTGTGCCCAGGTTTTGGATATTCGTAAGAGGTACTATAAGTTACTACAGATGAAATCTCCTAAACCTGTGGCTATTCCTCCTGTCTTGGCTGCTTTATTGGATGTTTTTTTCAATGCCTCTAAAGCACATGATTCTCATCCCCCTGCTCCCAAGAATCCTGAGGATTGTTCCTTTCTGTTCAAATGTCCTGCTGCTGAACCCTCTGTGGTGTCTGAAGCCTCTGATAAGCTGTCTCAATTGCTCCCTTCGTCCAAGTTATTGCCTTCTGACAAGGACAGCAGAACCATGGACAGGCCAGGTAAGAAGGTTTATACCTCTGCTACCCTAGCCTTTAGGGCTATTAATTATCAGACATATATACCAAAGCTATCAGATAATCAATCTGATCATTTGTTTGTTTACTTTCATCCTAGGTCTTTAGGATTGGCTGTTTCCAAGCAAACTATTTCTACTTGTATTTCAAAGGTTATTTCTTTTTGTTACACTTTTCATGGCAAGAGCCTTCCTTCTTCTGCAAAGGCTCATTCTACCAGAGCTGTGGCTTCTTCTGGTACTTTTTTCAAGGGCTCAGACACTAATTCTATTCTTGAAGCACCTACCTGGACTTCAGTGCAAACTTTTAACAAACACTACAAGTTTGGTGGTATCTCCATAGCTAGAGATGGCTTCGCTAATGCCATTCTTCATGGATTTTTAGAGGGCTCTGCTGTTGCTTCCTCCTCCCAAGTTTCCTCTGGAGCTTTGGCACTCTCCCATAAGTTATAAATACTGCAGGGGTGAATGTAAGGACATAGAAGAGTTGTGTAAAATCTTACTATAATGGTAGATGTCCTTGCCTTCACCGCTGCAGTATTCACTCCTTTTCTCCATCCCCCTAGTCTTTTTTTCCTTCCTGGATGAGCAGGTTCCCTTTGGTTTTCCTTGGACTGCTATTCCTACTGGGGCAATCAGTTCTGAGGATGGCATGCCTGAACGTCACCTTTACGCCCTGCAGTACATGAGCAGCATTTAGGTGAGGTTCAGCATACCTTAAAGCCACGGTAGGCTTTGGTAAACTGTCTTGACGATGGGCATCCACAGCAGGAAACCCCCATAAGTTATGAATATTGCAGAGATGAAGGTAAAGACATCTATCGTTATGGTAAGATTTTATACAACTGTACTTTTTTTAGAATAGCATATTTTTTAATACTGGCTGGTTTGAAAAAAAAAATGTCATTAATTAAATGTGTTGTATAGACTGAATTGGAACTGTTAGTTGACTGGTCGAGTATTTAAGTGTTAATTTTTTACTAGTGTATTTAAATGTGGTTAGCACTACACCTTTTTTTCTGTTTTTGGATGAAAGTGCTAAACCTCTGTGAATAAATTCTAAGGATTTTACTCGTGGTGTTTCTGCTGCCCTCCTGTGAAGGTTTTTTTTTTTTTATAACTTATCAAAATATGTGAGACCATGCTCTTCAGAAGAATCAAAGACTATTTTGTACATTAAGTAAAAAGCAATGTGAGGCAATATGATACACAATCAAAGGCTTTGAAACTTAACAAAATTCTAAAGAAACCCTTCTAAGCAGCATCTGTTTTTTTACTACAAAATGTACATCAAATGAAAGCAAACATAGTAAAGGCCTTCAGGATTTAAAAATCTGTATCAGTTGTCTATACTACTACAAATTTCATGGATAAATATGCAAATTCAATTTCTTAATGCTGTGCACATGACACGTTAGGATTTTTTTTCTTCAGAGAACAGTATAGTACCTTTGAGGAGAATATTTTAAACAGTACAGTTTATTTATCCTGCAGTGTATGCAGTCACAGGAGAACAACTCCTGCTATACAGAGTTAAAGAATAAAGGCTGCTTTATCAACACATTTATCAAGCCAAACTTATTTGTCTTTGCTGTGCATTATCTGAAATTTAACATTGCTTGAATGTGTCTTCTGCAATCCTCTAATATGACTTATGGAAGAAACGCAATGAGTTTCTATGGAAACAAGCAGAAGAATGGTTGCTGCAGAAGCCCTTATTACCTGCCTGAAGCAGCAGTTTTTAACCTTGGCATTGTCATTCGTCCCCCACATTCACAGCCAATGGCTCAGAAAAGGATCTGCTTCCTATGAACACCTGCTGCCATTTTATAAATGTCACCTTCAGTTTCAAAAAAATTTGAAGCAAAAGCCCAGCAAATTCATCTCATTAGTAACTTTATGGAGATGGTACAATTGCGAATGTTTAAGCAGAAAAGAAATCTTATCTGTCTGAGAGAAAAATACTGTACTACCCTATATGCAAGCTGAAAATATTGGTTAAATCCTTGTAGGGTTATGTTAGCAAGATGATTCCTTTCTGACTAGATTTAGATGTCAACAGCAGCAAGCAAGCAAAACAGCACTGTGGTCAATACCAAGATTTGCAAATAAGCCATGATCTTTAAAGCTGGGTCTGATTCTCACAATTACTATTTGGAGCCTATGCTGTTCTAAACAGTCACATAAACACTGTCACATTCTGCTCTTCTTCTATGAAGAAAACAGTTGTGCCTAGAGCATCACATATGGTTATCAAAAATCATTAATAAAAAAAGCACATAATAACATTGTTCGCCCTTATATAACAATCCCAGTAAAAACATAAAAATCAACACCGTCATATGTTGTCATGCCTCTTCTTTTTCCAGGTCAAAAAAAAGATTAAATATCTCTCACCATAACATGGAAATAGCACACTAACCCCACTCCACTGCCAAAAACACATAAGGAAAACATGAGCTTACAAATCCAAAGCACAACAAGGGTAATAAGCAGGGTACATATGAACTCCGACATGACCTCATATGTACATAGACAGCTATATGCAGAGTTAACCCTCAAAGGAACTCATGTTTCTACCTCATAGCCAGACAGATTGACATCTTGTCAGATTCATTTGTGCAAAACAATTTACCTAGACAGGTACAACTCATATTGGGATGTTCTAGAACATGGCATTTGCACTGCAGGGCATGCAAATAAGCACTGGAATAAATGTGCCATTCCTACATGAAGAAGGCTTCTGTAAGTCTTACACCTGAGTGGGATATACACTTGTAGCACAATTTAAACAGATGGCATCAATGCTTGAAGCCAGGACATCACTCCCAAACAAGAAAATACTGATCTAGCTTGAGCTGATGTATTTACGGAGCCATGTTTTTTGGAAAAAAAGCCTTAAAGTCATGCCAAGACAATACATTCTGAGGTGCAATGATTATTAGATCAGAGTCTGGGAGATCTAGTAACCCTCTTGTCCCAAGTGAATCAGACATTAATACACATGGAACAAAGCTCTACTACTATGTCCAGTCTGCACAAAATGGCACAAGTCATTCAGAATAATAATAATAAAAGCATGACCAGTAAGAAGAAAAGGTAACCTGGGAGTGTCTGAGGGAGCAGATAGCATCAAATGCATTACTTTTGTGACACACTTTGTCACATTGTCATATCGTTGATACCAAAAATGCAGGAAGCTACTTTTATGTTTCAAAGGTTATACAGCACCTCTTTGTCAGTTTCTAAGTAACTGTGACACACGTAAAGTAAAAACAAAAAAATACCCAAAGAGTTGAAGGTGCTCAGTTCAACAATGAAAATAACAAAAGTAAATAAAACCGAGTATCCACCAAGGCTTGCAGCATACAAAACTTTATTACAGGAAGCAGGATAAGCTCTTTCACAGCAAATGGTGCTTCATCAGATCCATGAAAACAATTAGTAATCAACCACATTTATATCAGTATAGATCTATTAAACAATTAAACAATTAAAATCATTGATGTGACCTGCGTTTTTTTAAATAAGGGTTTTAAAGGGACTACAGCATTTATACCAGGAGGCTTATCTGCCTGCAATTTAATGATCCATTTAGTCTCTGCTAATTCCGACCTATTGCTATAGTCTCCCCTTCTTGGGCCCACTGGTGTCAATTCCAGGACCATAAACTCAAATAGGTGATCTGGATATAAAGAAATATGCTTAGCAAGTGCGTTGGATAAATTTTTTTTCACTTGATGTCACCTTGATGTTGCAGAATGTGTTCTTTCAACATTCTTAGGGTCTTCCCAATGTAGAACGCAGTGCAGTCCCTACATCTGGTAAATAAACCAGCCCCTTACATTTACAGTCTGCATAAAATCTAGCATTAAAAACAACATTTAAACTAGATATACTTAAATTCGCAATCCTTGCAGACAAAGACACATTAAAAATATGCCTGGGGTGCATGCTCTAATGGTGCAATAGAGCATTTAGCAGATAAGTGACATTATGTTGGACATACAGTTGTTTGTAAGGAATATTGCTCTGAAATTGATGTTTGGAGAACAGTCTAATGTCTTGGATGGTTTAAAACACTCCAGTTTGTTCATTCTTATTCGCACGCCCGTACTTGAGACTTTCATCAAAGTTATGGAAAGAGAACTATATGATATTTATACGGGTAAGGGGAATTTCTTTAATTTAACTAAAGATGAATGTATGGCCCTACAAGAGTTGCGCAATAATGATAATATCACTATACAGCCCCCTGACAAAGGTGGAACAGCAGTAATTTTGGACTTTTAATTCTTATGTTTTTAGTATGTATGAATTACTTAGTGATGCTGAAACGTATGAATTGATAACACAAAGCAAGGTATATGCGATTATTAAGGGGGTACAAGATGAATTGTATGAATTGCTTATGTATGAACTAATAAGTAAGGATTTGTATGAATTTATGCAGGTTAGTGAACCACTTCTGCCTATCCTTCACGGACTTCCAAAAGTTCATAAGTCATTAACTTGTCCCAGCTTTCACCCTATAGTATCGGGGAGAGGGTGGGTTACTGAATTTATCTCTATTTACATTGAAAGTCAGCTTAAAAAAACATTGGAGAAAGCTGCTGCAGTGCTGAAAGATACTAAGCATTTTTTGAGTACTTTGGGTGCCTTTAATAGAATCCATGGTACATTTGCTGATGATACATTGTTAGTCACTATGGATATACAGACTCTTTTTACTGTTATACCGCATGATATGGGGATAACTTTTCTTAAAAGATTTATGATGAATAACACCGATTATAGTAGGGCACACAATGACTTATTGGGGTCGTTGATGGAAATTGTCTTGGATAATAATGTTTTTTTTTTATTTAGAGTTACTGTCTACAGGCAGAAGAAGGGCATTGTGATGGGGACCCCCTGTGCAAACAGTTATGCCAATCTGGTATTGATAGACTGGGAAGCCAGGGTGGTCCTATCTAACCATGCATTTTCCAAACACCTTTTATATTATAAAATGTTTGCTGATGATGTTTTTATTGTATGGCAGGGTGCAGCTGATGCTATTATTGAATTTGTGCATTATCTGGAATCAAATAGTGAATGTTTTAGATTTGAGATGAAATATTTTCGGGACTCGATCGATTTTCTAGATACTAAAATAAGAATAATTAATGGTTCCCTCCAGAGTTCACTTTTTAGGAAATCATGTAGAAAAAATGCTCTATTGCACCAGAAGAGCATGCACCCCAGGCATATTTTTAATAATATTGCCAATGGGCACTTTTTACGTATGTCTAGACTAAATACACAAGATAGTGAATATTCTGCAGCTGCATCTGCATTAGAAGGAGAATTTGTGATGAGAGGGTACAGGAAGGATAATGTGGAAAAAAATACGTAGAGGGAAACCCTACTTTAATAGAATAGGTGGAGTTCTGGATATGGGGGACATACGAAGTAGGAATGATAACATCCACCTTAGGTTACCTTTAACATATGGAAATAACATTCACTATATTTGTGACTTAATTAGTAAGCACTGGCCTATTTTGTTATCGGATGAGAAAGTTAGTAAGATAGTAGGGAATAAACCATCATTTACATTCAAAAATAATTTATCTTTAAAAAGATAGTTGTGTTTTAAATCTGCTACTTTTTTCTCAGTGAGTTCTAACAGAGTAGGCACTTTTCCATGTAGGGCTTGTAAAGCCTGTGTATTTATCTGCAAGGATTGCGAATTTAAGTATGCTAGTTTAAATGTTATTTATAAAGCTAGATTTTATGCAGACTGTAAATCTAAGGGGTTGGTTTATTTAGCCAGATGTAGGGACTGCACTGCGTTCTACATTGGGAAGACCCTAAGAATGTTGAAAGAATGCATTCTGCAACATCAAGGTGACATCAGGCGAAAAAAAATTATCCAAAGCACATGATAAGCATATTTCTTTATATCCAGATCACCTATTTGAGTTTATGGTCTTGGAATTGATACCAACGGGCTGAAGAAGGGGAGACTATAACAATAGGTTGGAATTAGCAGAGACTAAATGGATCATTAAATTGCAGGCAGATAAGCCTCCTGGTATAAATGCTGTAGTCCCTTTAAAACCCATATTAAAAAAATGCAGGTCACATCAATGATTTTAATTGTTTAATTGTTTAATAGATCTATACTGATATAAATGTGGTTGATTACTAATTGTTTTCATGGATATGATGAAGCACCATTTGCTGTGAAAGCGCTTATCCTGCTTCCTGTAATAAAGTTTTGTATGCTGCAAGCCTTGGTGGATACTCGGTTTTATTTACTTTTAACTGTGACA